>NC_068395.1:2640906-2778406 GCF_023724105.1 Carassius gibelio | reverse complement strand
GAGATGAAGCAGCAAAAAGACGACAACAAAAGACATTATGAGAAAAAAAAGATGATCATGTGATAAGAAAAGTAAGAAGTGAAGAGAGCCAAGAGCAGCTGAGAAGAAATACATAAAAAAAATGATAATGAGACCCAAGGCGAGAAATTATAAGCGCTGTGACACACGATAAGAAAAGAAGAGAGCATAATAAGAGAAAACAAAGCAGAAGTGAGACGATAAACAATGTGAAGATAACGAGACGAGACTGGACAACAAGCAGAGTAACATAAGAGACAAACGTGAGATGCGATGTGACAAAAGTATAGCAGATGATGAGAGACGGACAGATGGGATGAGAATGAGAGATGAGACGAGACAAGAGCGACTGAAGGAGCCAGGGCGGAGCAGATGGAGAGAAGTAAAGTAGAAATGGAGAGCGGCAGCTCGGTCTCACTCATCTGCTGCTAGTGGTTTATTGATCGCAGACAGCGAGTCTCAAAGTAATTTATCACCAGCTCCTCAAGCCCCCGTATGTGTGTGTGTGAGGGAGATAACTCCTGCGATAGTGGCCATAGCATCCATTATTCCTCACAATGGGCTGTGCCTGGACTTGCCCGACAGCTTGACACACACACACACACACACACACACTCGCTCCCCCCGACACAACGACAAACGGCCTCTTTCTGAAAATAATAAATAAATAAGAGCACGTATTGTTTCCCAGGCTTGGCCGAACAGCGAGAGCGAAGCTGCTCCGCTGCTGATAGCGAAGCAGAAGCCTGAAATACAGCCAGAACGCTGGAAAGTGCTGAGGCTGTGTGTGTGTGTGTTTTACACGCTCAGGTTATAGTACATCATATTGAGCCAGGCTTGCTGAGACAAAGAAGGATTAAAGTTACAAAGGAAACATGTCAAAATGCAGCTGATTTACTTTCTTAATACATGTCCCTGGTCTTAATGTGAATGATTCATTGGTGCACACTCTTCCAAAGAATCTAGATGTCTTCGTAATCTGTCATCACAATCTAACAACTTGCTCCGCCTCTGAAATGACTTTTACAGGCATAATGTCAGTTCTTTAGTCAAAGCTTCAGTGTCTGGGTGTTTTATAATGTATGCCATCTGAAGGGGTTTTAGATTATGTGCAGGTCAGTGGTTTAGTTATTCTGAATGGATTCGTATAGTAGCGTACAGTCAGGTTAAGGCACCAGGTTAAGTTTTCTTTTGGCGTCTCCCTGTGGTGCTGTTTGGTATTGCAGCTTAAAGCTGCGGTAGGTAACTTTTGACGCTCTAGCGGTTAATAAACAGAACTGCTTGCGTCTTGTGGAAGAACATCGTAGCCGGAACTACTTCTCTCTGTTTATGTCTATGAAGAATCACAAAGGTACTGGGTTACTCCGCCGCGGTAACCCCGAAGCAATCTAAAATAGTCTGAATATAAACACTTATTATAGGTGCACCCTAGTGATTCAGGACAAGCTAAAAACACGGTTTGGAAAATGGATTCATGGTGTACTCGCTTATTATATACATTTTTCTACATTTTGAACACAAACAAAGTTACGGACCGCAGCTCTGATTGGTTGTTTCTTACCGGGAGCGGCTGGCTTTCTGCAAATGGCAATAGGACACTGGGAGGAGCCAGAGGAGATTGATTTTTACACAGATTATCGGTCTCATATTCTACTGTTAGGACATAATGACAGGTTTAACAAACAATGTCTTTATGAATGCCTTTATTCAGCAAGGATGCATTAAATTGATCTAATTTGACTATTTCCATTTTAAATAAATGCTGTTTATTTTAATTTTCTATTTGTCAAGAAATCTTGACAAACAGTTTCCTCAAAAATATAATATGAATTTCAACAATTATAATAATCAGAAACTTTTTTGGGGGAAGTAAATCATCATATTAGAATGATCTCTGAAGGACCATGTGACACTGAAGACTGGAGGAATGATGCTGAAAATTCAGCTTTGCATCACAGGAATAAATATCTTCAGATAGAAAAGAGTTTTTAAATTGAAATATTTCAGATATTGCTGGTTTTTTTTACTGTATTTTTTATCAAATAAATGCAGCCTTAATGAGCATACAAGACTTTGTTTAAAAACTTCTGGCTTAAAACTACTATGTATAAGCCACTTTTCATAACCCAAAACAGTTAGCAGTACATAAAATAAAGTCCCACCATTTCACTCGGAAATTGACCACAATCAAGACATAAACACATTTAATGAAGCATGTGTGGCATGTTTCAGGGTAAATCATTATTAAATCATAACTAAACCAAGACCCACCCACATAAGATTTGATTGGCTCTTGGATTTCAAGGTTTTGATATTAATGATTACGATTATTTCCCCACATGTGTCAGCTTGATTCATGTCAATGGGTAAAAAAGTCATTTCAGAGGCTGATATGGTCATTTCTAGTTTAGAAATCAGAGAACCTGATAAATAATGTACAACAAGACCAAAGACATGAACAAAAAAGAAAGCAAATAGGGTCCTCTTAAGGAAGAAACCTGATTTCAGTCACTTTAGAAAGGCAGTTTAGCATGCTGTCATCCTCCACTAGGCTGACTAATCAAACCCACAGCTCAACGCTGAGAGAGCCAGTAAGGATGATTGAATGAGAGGAGGGGAAACGATAAACATTTGAAGCAATCAGACACATTCTCATTTTCCTTCCAGAAGCTCTTCCCGCTGGAAACCAGAAGCCTGATGTGTGTCAGGATGAATAAAGGACATGCTGGAACCTAAACAAGTGCTGCATACCCATTTCAACTAGAAACACTGGACGGCCACCAAGCCAAGGCTCATCTGCCTATAAGATGAAGAGCACATCTGAAAACAACCATATTCCTACCTTACAGTCTGCCGCCCCAGAGGAAGATGAGTGGGAAAATCTAGAAAAAATAATTTCTTAATCAGTATTTGTCTTGCTTTCAGGTACAAATGTCTAAACATCAGGATAAATTTACTTTAGAAGCAAGACTGCATCGGATATTAAGATTTAATTCAAGATATACTCTCTTAAAATTAGTTTAGTTTGTCTTCCCCCAATGGCAAACTCATTTTAAGCATAAAACTGCTTGCATAAAATTGCATCGTTCACCTGAAAATGAATATTCGGACATTATTTATTCACCATAATATTTTTTTAGTGAACGGCCCCTTCAATATCTTCCGCAATTTTGCTTCTCAAGTAAATATATCTTGCCAAACAATGAGATAAATGAAGGAAAAGAGAGATATGTGAAAACAGATAAATACAGGGTAAAACGAATCAAGAAAAAAGTTCTCTCACGCCATATGCGCCATTGATTTCCTATTCTCTCGGAAACATTTAATGAGCTTAAGCAGAGAAGGAGAGATTGAGGGAGAGAGAAAGAGAAAAGGAAGAAAACAGATAAAGCCTCACAGAAATGTTCCTGAGAGAGCAAATCATTCAGGAAGACAAGAAGGTGCTAAGCAGAGGAACAGGTGTTGGATGTGATGATTCCCACACTGGTATCGGAGCCAAAACCAGCGGGAGTCCGTCAATAAGGAGCAAAGCTAGACCACATCTGTCTGCAAGTCATTCCCAGAGGGTCAACACATCACGCAACAATGGAGAATGAATAGAGCTAGAGGAATATGACTCTTTAAATATTTAGGTGAGGGATTTGCTAAGAATTAATTGCACCTGTTAACAACATCAACACACAATCTGCGTTGTTTTTACACACAGTACACTAAAAGAAATTTCACTAATCAGTTACGGCACAAACACATGAAAAAAAGTGAAAAATGCAACTTGAAAGATGCAATTACAGCCTTTCCAGGCCAGTTAGCAGTTTAACCAGCATCTGGTTAAACTAGAATAAACAGGTTAAACTTCTTGAACTAAACTTTTTAGTGAACTGACCCTTTGTCTAACTCAGTGTAAGCATGGTTTTAGATTTCAATGTTTCCATAAAAAACAACAACGCAGAAAATCATTACAAGTCCGCTGATGCCCTAATCGAGGACCCGCCAAGAGCTTGTTTTAGCAGTGAAAACGATTTAAAATGTTGAAGAGCCATTAGAGAGGCAGATTGTGAGTAATGTGAGATTCAAGCATTCACCCAAACGCCGCCCCATTAGCTCCAGCAGTGCAACAATATGAAATCTGCGGTACATGCAGCCATTATGGTGTCCCTCAGGGCTCGGTATTGGGCCCAGTGCTGGATTTCAGTGATGTGCAGTACTGCTTCATCCTTTGATTTGCAGCCCCAGTGAAACCGCAGCCATGTCGCACTAAACGTTATCAATCAGCTAACAGCAGCCTGTTTAAAATCACTCAAGGCTCAAATGGTATTAAAAGCTGCCAATGCAAATGGTAAACAAATACACTTTCAACTTATCCCTTATCTACAAGCGTCAAGCTGTCTAAAGTAGATTCAACCAGGGTTGGGCAGTGTGAACAATTTTAGTGTACAAGTTACTATATACTACATAATCAACTTGCTCACTACAATTCAAAAGTTTGGAGTATGTTTTTTTTTTTGAGCTGTGACAGTAAATACATTTATAATTTTACATAAGATTTATATTTAAAATAAATTGAAATGAGAAAAATACAATAGAATTCCATATAATTTCTTCAAAAACAAGTTTTAACAAGTCACATTATCTTCCAAGGATGATTAAATATATATATATATTTTTAAATCAAAAATACAGAAGACAAAAAGGTTGAGATTACACTGCAAAAATTGCGCTTCTCACATAAATGTGAAAAATGATGCAAGGGAGATAAAGAGGAGTCTTTAATGATGCGATGAAGAGAATTATACAAAGGGAAAAAAACGTGATACAGTCTGCAGGAAAACATCCGGATCGAGTGGGAATCCACAGGAGACTCCACTCCAAAGAAAGTCAAGTGAGAGAGAGAAATTACGAGGTGAGTGTAGAAGTGAGAAAGGCGAGTGAAAGAGGGATCAAACCTTACTACTCACTGGAGTGTCGAGTGAATTCGCGGATTCACAGTTTGGGGTCTGTGAATGCAAGCCTGAGAATATTTAATGAGTGAGCGAACGAGCCTGAAACGAGACGAGAACATGAGCCGGAGAGACATCGTTTTCATAAGCCACATGATTTCTCCTCACAATCCTGAATGAAATTTCCTGAGTATATGTGTAGCTGAGAAATGCTACCCTCAGAGCGAATCGGAGAGGATTTCTAAAGCAAGGGGGTAGCAAAGGGCATCCGAACGAGAGAGAGCATTTGAAGGCATATGAAAGCTTTGTGCTAAGTGATTTTTCTGCCCAGACACTACAATACACTGAAGCTTCATGTAAATGCATGATCCCACGATGGGGAAAACGCTCTCCCTGCCGCAAGAGTTTCCTGTAGTTTACCAGCCTACACTCAACCCACCTGAATATTAACCTGGTGTTTGGATTCATGTTTGGATTCGCTGTTCAATCCTTTCAAGCTATAACTGTCAGGAGCTTTTGTTCGATAAATACTTCTATCGGCCAGTCAGTAAATGCCGCTTTCACCAGAAATCAGTGCAGGCTTAGTGTGAAGACATAGACTTGTGCTGCTTCAACAGACACTTCAATGGCCCATGAAGGATAATTCAGGAGAGCTGCTGGGACACCTGCTTACACTATGCTGACATGAACAAACAAAAATCAAAGTGTTCTTCACAGCTGGAGAGGGTATGAGGAGGAAACAGACCATTCAATGAAAAATGAATAAGAGAAACGTTCAACACGGTGGTTTTAGGAAAGAAGGAGAGACAATTTACTTATCAGACATTGAGTTTATGAGCCACAAGTCAACAACAAGATGTTGTTTTGAATGGAACAGAATACTACAGTACCATACTACAAATTAATACTGTGTTGTGTTCACTGTACACAGCTCAAGTATTAAGAATTATGCCATAGGTGTGCATGCATTAAGTATTATTATAAGTATTAAGTGAAATAGTAGGTATGTAGCAACATTATGCTGTTGTAGTCACATGACTTCATATTTAGCACAGTGGTGTACTGCACGAACATTTGAGCAGATTTCTGTATAATAAATACATTTATTTATAAACTTCTACACATACATTATACATTATAATTATTTATATATGCACACATACAAATCATTAATGAATATAATAATAATAATAATGTGCATACAAGTCTATATTAGTTTATTTAATATATGAAGTATAATATACATTGGTGTAAATGCATACATTAGTTATATATTAATTATATTTGACACTGTGCTTTGTGGTATATTGAACATTTCGGCACATATTTTGCATACACAAAACATGCATACTGTGCACATATTATGTCACTGTAAATACAGTATGATGTTTGCCAAAATAAATAGTTCAATATACAGTATAAATACTATTTTGCTATAATATTTAACAGTAAAAAAGTATAGTAAAATTATAAGAAGAAGAATTACCAAGACAGTCACCAACTTACTTAGAGAATGACATAACTGCCTCTCTGTCAATGTAGTCACACAAACACGATCAGCTGAGGAAAACAAACCTCCAAGCCCAGTCAATATATCGGCTTTCAAAGAGCTCAATAATGGTTTTGAGGGTTTCTACCACTCATTAGCACTGCACTAGTGGTGGAATGTGAAGATAAGCGCTGGATCGGTGGCCTGTGACACTGCGCTACTTATCTGACGGACCCATCAAACGATTATCCATACAGGACCCAGAAAAATCCACAAACCAACACTGGTTCGATCAGCCAACAGCACGCGACAACCTGATGACCTGCAGGACGGCAAGTTAGACAGTCTATAAATACACAAAGCAAAGCACGAGACATGGACGAGCACACAAAGAGACCTCTGAAAGCAGTTCAATGCCCTGTGACCGAGGCATCATACTCTCTAGGAGAAGCACACAACCCTTCTGCTGAGAAACGCAGGTCGGTCGCACACTAGTGAAAATGTTACGTTAAAGAACGGTGTGAATCCACTTCCTATGTCAAACGCTCCATTACAGCTGCTTCTAGTTTAGTTTTTTTAATTTAGTTCCAGCTCTGTATAAACACTCTCTCATTTTCAATTTGAACCTCTAGACCTTGATTAGGACAGGTGTTTGATTAGAGGTGGAACTAAACTCTGCAGGATTCTACTGCTGTGGCCCAATTTGCATAATATTTGCCTTAAAATAGTATATTACAATAATAGTTCAGAACAGTATTCTATTATTACTATTTGTGCAGTATATAATACATATATTTTACATTTATGCATTAAGCAGACACTTTTATTCAAAGAGACTTACAGTGCATTCAGGCTATAATTGTTTTTTTTACCAGTATGTGTGTTCCCTGGGAATTGAACCCACAACCTTTTTCACTGCGAACACAATGCTCTACCACTGAAATTATGCTAATGGGGTTGGCTAAAAATGTTGAGGCTAAAAAGGTTGCACTTCAACATGTATTTTTCATGTACTAACCTAAATGCTAAATATAAGTATTACATTGGATTTTATGGTAATGAATTTAGCTCATGCTAACCTTGCAGAAATAACAAACGATAATGTTCTTTTGCTAACGTTCACATGAACAGAGTCCATGCAGTAAGGTTGTTTAATGCTAGGGTTCAAATGCAAAAGTAAACAATTTCAGTAATGCTAATGTTTGCATGCAAATTTAAACAATATGCAGTATGTTTGTTTAGGAAATGCTAACGTTACCATGCAAAACAATGCAATACGTTTGTCTAGCTAAAGCTATTGTTCAAATGCAAACAGAAACAATATGTGATAAAGCCATTGAGCTAATGCTAACGCTCAAATGTAAACAAACAATTTGGTTTTGTTAATTCTAACTGAATTCGCATGCAAATGGAAAAAATATGCGATAAAGCAGTTTAGCTAATTCTAGTGTTTAAATGTAAACAAACAATTTGTAATGAGTTTGTTTCAATAATGCTAACGTTTACATGCAACTAGTAACTAAATGAAATATGTTCATTTAGTAAAAGCTAACATTCATTTGCAAATGGAGACAATGTGATAACATCGTCTAGCTACATGCAAACGGAAATAATAAATACGATAATGTAATTTAGCTAATGCGAATGTTGGTGTGCAAATAGAAACAATGATATAAAATGATCTGAGACACTGTCTCCCAATACTGGTGTACAGTCTTAAAACAGATTCAGAATGTACTTTTAGTACAAGTATGCAAATTGAGACGGAGCTGTTGATTAGCTAGTTCAAGTGTGTTTGATTAGCCAGATCTGAACTCTGCAGGAAGGTAGATCTCCAGGAGCAAGTCTGCTGTACAGCATTGTTCAAAAATAGACCATGATTACTGCAAATGGTGAAGCAGATTTGCTGTAGGCTACAGTGTTTGTTTGAAATAAGCATCAGCTTGGAGGAATCCGCACAGGCTTGACGCATGAAAGATGCTGTTTCAAAAACGACTGCAGCAACAAATGCATGAACACTTATGGCACAAATGACTATGGGTTGTTTTGAATAAATCAGGCTATTGATTTATTGACTTATGATAGTTTAAAAGGATTGCATGGATGATGTATTAAAACGTGTAAATATCCATTACGCGTAATGGATCACAAGCCATTCAGATGAAAATAAAGAGGCTGAGTGTGTACAGACACACTTAAACCCAAACATCCTGTACTTTTATGCCTCCCGGCAAGGAACTTCTTCAGACCCTCACTGCGATGGAGTCTGGCCCCCAAAAACTTGCCCGGTGTCCTGTGAGAGCCCACAGCCGGCCAATAATGAGAGAGAGAGAGAGAGCATGTCAAGAAGTGGATTCTTTCTGCTGAGTGCCATCTGGAAGAGGCGAGCTTGATAAACAAGAAGGTATCCCCTCCTCACACACACACACACAAAGCCTTTTGGATTGTCAGGGATTCTGGCTTATCAATTTCCAGCCAGATACAAACCCAAAGATGAGAATATGCACAACAGCAAGAGCGGACGAGCGAGAAATAAATGAGAAATGCAGGTTTTTAGGCAACAATAGCAAACTTCAGCCCACAACCCACATGGAAAACGATGAGATGCTACTTAGTCAGACAAAAGAGGCTGTAAAAATAAGACTTAGATGGCATGGTGCAAATCACGGAGGAGAAAGTATCACATTGAAGAAGAGGGTTGGTGTGAACCTGAAAATGCCTTCAGGTGTAAGTGTGAAGCGGATAGGAAGCCAAATTGAAAGTAACATTTAAGGCCCCTTAAAATTAAACATTACAATAGATGCTTTTAACTGGACCAACAGAAGTAGATGGCACTACATAAAACATAATAAATATTAAATAAATAAATATTTGTATTTATTATATAATTGTGTACAAGATGATATTGCCGTATGTTTTAAAAATTAAATACATATTCATAGATTTTTGTTTAGCGTAATTTCTCTTCCTAACCAACTTGCTCAGAAATTATATGAAATATAAAAAATATAATAATTTTCTAATTAAATAATTATATTTTGGAAATTGTAAAACTGACTTCTACTTATAAAAATAATTAATAAATTAATTTAATTATAAAATAATTAAATAATTAAATAAATTAAATAATTGTATATAATAAAATTAAATAATATGTTTGATGTTGGGAATCAGTATACTACAAAACTATTGTGATATACGTAAAATTATAAACCACTACTGCTAATAAAAATAAGAAAAATTAGATACATGTAAAATAAAAAAATAAAAAACGATTTAAAATGTAAAAACAATAAAATAATTTTGAAGTTGAAAATCAGTACAGTACAAAACTACAACTGCTACTATCACAAAAATTATAAATAAAAATGAGAAAAAAATTAATTTAAAATAATATTTCTTTTTTTATGTAAACATTCTAATAAAAAAATTAATAGATAAGATAGATAGCTTCCCACTTGATCCTACAAACTCAGCTCTTCCTACACTTTCAAAACCGATCTAATGGTGTAAGAAAAGAGATGACACGCCTCCCTCCAAACACACACACACACACACACACATACGAACACATTCTGTATCACCAGTTGACCTGTACTGTTCAAGCGTTGAGGGGCTCAGGTGGCAGGTGAGATCTGGAGGCGTTTGACAAATAAAGGCGGTCAGATAACGGTCAGCATCTCCCAGTAGAGGAATCAGGCAGCTGTCCATTTACACTGAATCAAAGCTGAAGAATTCAGCTGATTACTGACCTGTGTGTTCAGCCAGAGCTCTGAGGATGCGTGATGACGCTAGAGACGCCGCAGAACCTCTGATCAAAACCCAGAGACAGCGGAGGCCAGCGACACGGAGATGCAACTTTGTTTGCATATCTTTAATTGAGAAGATCAAAAACGGTTGATAACATGAAATCACAGCGCTTGAGGACACATCTGTTGTCTACCAACGCCGATTCCATCAATCTCCAAGCAACTAAAAACTAATTACAGTTCAACACACACAATGGCTGGATTCCAAATTGCATACATTCACTAAGTATGAAAAGTATGTACTTGCTGGTCAGATTCATATCCAATGGAAAAATACCTGTAAAGAAAACCTACAATTAATTAAAAGCTTAGAAATAACATATTAAAATTAAATAATACAATGTTAAATTAATAAACAATACTACATAAATAAGTAAGTAAATGCTATATAGCTTCAGAATGTTGTATTAAGATTTTTAGGTAAATATAACCATTTATTACTGTATGTAGGTATAAATAAAAATAATATCAATAAATAACATCCTTCTGTTTATTTAGAAGAAAATGTGACATTTTGTTTGTAAAAAGCATTTTTTGTTACAATTTTAATGTTTTACTTATAGCATAATAATAATAATAATAATAATGCTTTTAAGCATTTTCTGAATACAAAAATACTGAGATGAATTAACTCAATTACTTTGTTGCTGAATCAAATGATTCGCTTTTGAACTCCCAAACTAACTCAAATGATTCGCGAACACTCTACGAACTCCCGAACTGATTCAAATGATTCGCGATCCCGCTCCGAACTCCCGAACTGACTTAAATGATTCGCGAAACCCAAACTGATTCAAATGATTCGCGAACTAGCTCCGAACTTCCAAACTGACTCAAATGATTCGCGAACCCCAAACTGATTCAAATGATTCGCGATCCCGCTCCGAACTCCCAAACTGACTCAAATGATTCGCGATCCCCAAACTGACTCAATTGATTCGCGATCCCGCTCCGAGCTCCTGAACGGATTAAAATGATTCACGCTCCTAACTCCCGAACTGACTCAAATGATTCATGCTCCGAACTCCCAAACTGACTCAAATGATTCGCGAACCCGCTCCGAACTCCCGAACTGACTCAAGATCATCATCATCATCCACCAATCAGAACACAGAAGAACACTCCAAGGTGAACGTTATGACAACACCTACTAGTTACTTAATTTAAAAATAATGGGATTAAATTTAAGCCCTACTATGAAAACTATGCACTAAACTTTAAAAAGACTAAATAAATAAATAAATAAAATAAAGGTTAAATAAATAAATGCTATATTGCATTACAATGCTGTATTAACATATTTTAGGTATAGTCTGCTGTTTATTACAGTGCATAATTCAAAATTATTAAATATCATATCATCAATAAATAGCATACTTCTGTTCATGAAGTGGTAAGGGAGGAAAACACTTTTGTAAAAATGATTCATTCAATTTTTTATTTTTTATTTCTTGCTTGTAATGGAAAAAAAAAAAAACATTTTAAGCATAAATAAAGGCAAATACAAAAACGTTTAGATGAATGAAGAATTTCAAGATTAAATTTAAAGCATGGTAATAGTATGCAATCTGACCAAGATTTTGGGAAGCACTAATCCTAATCTTAATCCTAATCACTATAAAGTATGGATCGGTTTCAAACTGGGATTGAGCCACACACACACACATACACACACACTGACCTAAAAATCATGTGGCGTTCATCTCAAGCATCTCATTTTTGTACATATTTTTTGTTGTTGTTGTTAAGGAAAGGTCTATAATAACTTCACTGTGTGGCGTACTGTTTTACACAACATCCTCTAAGTATGATATTGACAGAGAGATAAAAGGCTGGCATTCATTTTTAATGTAAGAATTGTAATGCATTATGAAGAGTCCAAACCCACACACACAGAAATGCAGAAACACACACCTCATTAAGCCGTGCAGGAAACTTCTCTGATATCCCTGAGCCCGTGTAAGATCCGCCGTGCCACGAGACTAATGCCTCTAATCGTCAGTCCGGAGAGCTCACAGATACCCTCAGGTAATGGGGCAGCACCTCAGGAGACCGCAGCACTGCCGGAGAAATCATTAGTGGAGGTCACGGTTAAAATTTGGCTACAATGAGAACGATGCAACTGACTGCGATATATAATCAACGAGAAACTGCAGGCATGTGACGCAGTTCATCACACCTTGATTGATGAACGCTTGGGAATCCGGCTGGAAACAACTTTTATTAATCAAATGAGCATCTGCTAAGCCCCACCCCTTTGGTTACTGCTACAGATTACAAAGAAAACTACAGAAATGAACTATTATGACACATTAGTTTGATCCATAGTTTGAATTTAAGATTTTTTTAAGATATGAAAAAGGGGGAAAAGAAACTATTTAAAAAATAAATAAATACATTAATAAATAAAACATGAAATATAAAAATAAGAAATATATAAATAATGAACAATAATCTATCTATCTATCTATCTATCTATCTATATATATATATATATATATATATATATATATATATATATATATATATACAAATATACATGAAAATATATAATAAATATAACATTTAAAATTCTAAAAATAATATATACATAAAACAGGAAATATAAATAGATAAAAAATATAAAATTAATTTAATGGTGAATACAAATGTAAAAGATGAAATATAAGTGTAAAATGTAAATATATTGTTTAAAACAATGCAAACACAAATATCCTTCATAGACTGAAAAGCTCATTTAAGAGGGCAACAGTTGCTAAGGTAGGATTGGTCAGTGACATTTTTGAGGCGGGGCTTAGCAAAGGGTAAATTCCACTAGGTGTCACTAATGGCACAAGTGACACTTCATATTGATTAGCCATGAAATTTTCAGTTCTGAGGGTCATTTGTGAGACATTCATGTTAAAAATATGAGATTTTATCTATCGCATTCAAATATTCAAGTACCACAAACTACAAAAAACAATCTTTTTAATCAGCAAACCTCATTTAAAACATAAAAATGTAAATGTCCTATGCAACTTAGCTTCTCAACTTAATCATCCTCATATGTTCACTTTGAAAACAAGGCATCTATTAAGGAGCACAACATCTGGAAAGCATCAGCTTCTATTCTGAGCACCATATATGCATAAAAAGCATCTGATAAACATATTTACAAGTCACAAATATTCAAAAGCATCTGTTAAATGTCGTTGTAACAAATGACAGGGAACCTTTCGAGGTGATAAGGCTTCGAGCCGTTAATTACAGCCGTGGTGTTGCATGCACTGCAGCAGAATAAACCGCAGCACTTTAATCCTGTTGACGGTATTATAAAAACATATAGAAATGTCAGGGCCTGTCGACATGGTTCAGCGCCCAGGCGTCTGGAAAAGTGATTCTTGTCCTGACTGAAATGATTTCTGCACAAGCTAAATACATTGTCCTCGTGCTTCTCTTCAGAGGGATTTGGGAGTTTTAACTTGGCGGCAGGTGGCAGTGGCTGTCGCTGGCAGCCTGTCCAAATGTTGCCATGACTGATGGCATGTAATCCCAGTAAAGCGAACACGTTCTTCTGCTTCTGGAGACAAACAGGTAAAGATCTGCTCGCCTCTGAGCTGCTTCGGGATTTGCAGCGAAATCAGAATGAATTAAAGGCCAAGTGTGCCATTATTTGGATGTTAAAAACATTAAAAAGAGCTCCAAATTACTGTTAATGTATATAACTGGTCAAAAGTTTGTAATTAATTTGAGACGTTTTTATGTTTTTTGAAAGAAGTCTCGTACCAAAACAACATTTATTTAAGCAAAAATACAGTAGAAACAGCAATATTGTGAAATATTACAATTTAAAATAACTGTTTTCTATAATTACATTTTAAATTGAATTTATTTCTAATAAAATATTTCGATTTTCAATTATCAAAAATTATTATTGATGCTCAATCATTAATAACGACGAAAATCATTATACATTTTTTAATGACCCTTTTTCTTTTAAGAAATTTAATGCATCCATGTTGAAAGAAAATAAAAATTAAACAGAAAAAAAAAAATTCCAACTGATAATAAAAATAAAAATGGTTTCAAATCAGCATACTAGAATGATTTCTGAAGATCATGTGACACTGAAATAAATGACAGGAATAATTTACATTTTAAAATATATTCAAATAGAAAACAGCTACTGACAATTGTAAAAAATATTTCACGATACTATGGTTTTAATTGCATTTTTGATCAAATATATTTGGTGAGCAAAAGACTGGTTAAAAAGCATGTCGCCTTGAAAGCATCACAATGCATTTTTAAAGTCATATTGGTGTACAACCATCAAATCAGCAACTTGAAAAATATGGATTGCTAAATGTTGATTTAACATCCAAAAGGGAATGTTTTAGCAATGAATCGCTGATGCAAACATTTCTAAAAATCGTCAAAATTAAAGTGCACACATTAAAGGCAAGTTTCAACATGATGCATGTGCTATAAGAGGTGCTGAAATTATAAAGCAATCATAGACATCAATGACCTTAGAGCTCAGTTAAATGCAATTCAGAAATATCTGTGAAAACCATTATGCAAATAAAGGATGTTTTTTAATACACCACAAGTGGCACCAAACGGAGCTGCGAACGGTTTGAGCGGTACAACTGTGCTACATTGGTGGCATGAGTTTGGGCTAACCGGTTTGATTAAACAATGGAAGAAACTAGTTTTAATCATTTTTACAGCTTCACTTAATGCTTTTAGCAAAATCACATACTTCACTCTTAAATTGGGTTTAAATGACTTTATATTTAAATGCATTTTCATTTCAGCACAAAGGCCATTATACCATCCGTTTTGTAATTTCTGCAGCTGCGTCTAACAGCCGGCCATAATTAACTCTAGCATCCAACTACTTAATTCTCAGAATGAATCAGCATTTGATCATTACAGAACACATTCAATCCTCAAACACCTAATAATGACTCAGCTTTCTACAGAAATAACATTTATAAGTCAAACACAAGAGCTTCCTCTCCATTCTCCCATGGTTTGGGTGGTTTAGGATGAGCCTGACACCTGCCCAAAAATCCACCTAAAAGAGTCGAATCAAAGAAATTAGGATCTTTTATTTCGCTCTTTTGAAGGAAGAGGGAACAATGTTCTATGCAGACTTATTCTGACGTTCAACACTGCAACCGTGGAAGTTGCGAAACCACAAGTTCCACAAAGGCAGACTTGAAAAGGATGCTGTCTGGAGAGGCAGAAAAGGAGCTCTGAAATCACTCTCAAATGGAAAGGAACAAATCAGGAACAGAGCATATCTGAGACGTTTGAGACGAGATGGCGGCATGACAGAAATGTGGCGTCAAACAAAAGCCAATTGAATTTTTGATTGGCACATAATGCACATTATGGCAACTGTAGGACTAGAAGGCCCCACCTTCTAGTTAAAGGAGCCAATCACATTTGTTTGCTCTAGAACACACATGCAAATTACCTCTACCATAATAAAATAAAATAAAAATATTTTGTGTTATTTTTGCATAATGCAAAATTTTTTACATATGCGACCCATTGCCATTTTTTACGTTTACAATGAATGTTTGGATAAAAATAAAAATAAAAATGCAGAAAGAATTAATATTATGTTAATACTGTGATGACCACAATTAACGTTCTACAAAAAGTGACCGCGTTCTGAATTGAAAACATTCAGGAAAATATTTTTTTTAACGGAAAAATTAAGAAAAATATCAGAAAAAAAAAAACAGAAGATAGAAAAATAATCATGTTTTCAAAATCATGAACAAAATTAATAATGACAATAAATGTTAAAGGGTTATTTCAGCCAAAAATGAAAATTAGCTTGTGTTCTACTCGCCCTCGTGGTATCCTTGTTGTATAACTTTAAGACGAATCCAGTCAGTGTTATATAAAAAAAATGTCCTAGCTATTCCAAGCTCTATCATTTCTGTCTGCGGGTATTAGAGTTAAACAGTCCACAAGACGTCAAATAAAGCGAGTGCATTCATAATAAACAAGCTTCACACCGTTCCAGGGGGTGAATAAAGGCCTCGTGCTTTTGTAAAATAAAGACGTAGTAAGCTCTTTTTCTTACTTCCGTTATCTGTCATACAGGGAAGCCTTTCTTGAGTAACACGGTCCGTACATGTGTCATGGCAGTGCAGTGTGAAACAGATCTAACATGTACTGAGGATGACAAGAGAGACAGAGATGCCAGACCAGGTTGAGGTGTTTTCACTGAGATGTTTGCTACTGCTATTGCCTCTCATCCTAGCGTTCCCCACGGAAGAAATTCAATACAAATGCAACAAGAGCGCAAACAAGCCAGGACTCAGGCTGACTTTCACCCTCACCTCTCATTAGAGAGGCAATATTGTTCTAAACAAGAGAGGCGTGTTTGCAGCATTAATATGAGGAGAAATAATCAGATTTATTGGCCCACAGCAACAAATTATCCCCAGCCAGGAACACAACACAAATCGCTATTTTAGGAAGGAGTAGGTCACACACACTGACAAAAAAAAAAACTGTCTAATTGATATTCTGAACTGACTTTGTTAATTAAAGTGCTGATTATCGTGCCAAATGGGTCATGACAACTAGAGGCGACGGCTTGTCCTTTAAAAGCCATTGTTCAATTTTTTACAAATTGTCTCCATTCCCGAGAGTGCTTATCGGAGGTGATGTGACGAGTAAAGGAAATACTGTGCTCTCCAAAAACGGCCAGAGATCCACCTCAAAGAATTCACTCAAAAACCTTAAAGGGGGGGTGAAATGCTCGTTTTCACTCAATATCATGTTAATCTTGAGTACCTATAGAGTAGTACTGCATCCTTCATGACTCCAAAAAGTATTTAGTTTTATTATATTCATAAGAGAAAGATAGTCTGTAACGATTTTTCCCGGAAAAACACGACCGACTGGAGGTGTGACGTGTGGGCGGAGCTAAAGAATCACGAGCGCCAGTTGCGTTGACAGCGTTTAGAAGCTGTGACAGCTGTGAAGGCTGAAACTGAACGAGAGCAGCAGCAGCAAGGACTCGCTCCGAGCGGGGCTCGAACCCGGGTCTCCGGCATGGGAGGGGACGCACTAACAAGGAGGCAGAGATATTTGAAGCAGTTTTACTCACCGCATGCAGTTCCAGCACACAATCGTGACCCTTTTTCGTTCGGATTGCATCATCTTTAAGAAATAAACGATACACAAATCCGTCATTAGACTGGGCTTTGTTTGTAAAACAAGCATTTTAGAAATGCAGGGAACAAACACAAACACTTGCACAACTCCATTGATGCTCTGTAAAAATAAACTCCATCCACTGGTCCCTTAATGCTGTTTTTTGTTTGGTAATCTGTGCAACCAAAAACACACTCCTTTTGTGACATTTCGCGACGCTCTCGCTCTGGTCAGTGAATGTCTCTGCTCTGCTATACGGGAGCGCGCGCTCTTCCGGCAAACGTGCCCTCAGGACCCATATAAGGAAATTCCACTCCATCTAACGTCACACAGAGCCATATTCGAAAAAAACTTTCCGAAACTTGTGACAAACCGGAAGGAGTATTTTTGGAACAGAAATACTCCTTCAAACATACAACTTAATTTTTGAAACTTTGTCCATGTTTAGCATGGGAATCCAACTCTTTAACAGTGTAAAAAACTCAGTATGCATGAAATAGCATTTCACCCCCCCTTTAAATATCACTTTAATGAACCATAAACCAACATCATGTTCAAATATGCCTACAGTATGCTCCTAGTATAAAGTATGCCAAAAGTAGTACCTCAAACGACTAAAGTAGTATGGTATTGGTGGAATGACAGTGTCATCACAGGGAATCTAGTACATCTGGACTGTGTTCATATTGCACATCTGCATAATTTTTATTGTTAACATCAGAAAATAATGCTTTTCATCAAATTCAGCGCAATCTCTGACAGTAAGCTATTTCATACACTGCTCTGGTCTCATTTCTAAACTTCTTTTTAAAAAAAAAATTGTGTATTTATTATCTAAAACATCTTCTTTTGCATTTTTTGTCAACTAAACTAAAAGTCGAATCACATAAAATGTAAATTATTATGCATATCCATTCCCATAAATTATTATGCATAGCATAAATCAAATCAGTTTAGTTCTCTGTAGCATGACCAGAAAAAAAAATTACTTAAAATATAACAATATAAAAAAAGTAAGATTTTTGTTATGCATCTCACTTTGAACCATCGATATTTTATAATTTCATGTACGACAGGTTCCACCTTGTTTTCCCATAATTGTGACTTTATACGTGAAATAAAATTCATTTATTTCCTATTTTCATTCTGTTGCAGAAACATACATTCAAACATTTGCCACCCTTTCCCATTTTTAGCTTTACAGCGAATGTGTTTGGAAGTGAATAATGACCTCATGGTAAACATAATCAGTGTCAAAACATGTACCACTTATAAAAAAAAAAAAAACTATACAATATTATATATATATATATATATATATATATATATATATATATATATATATATATATATATATATATATTAATCATTTAATCATTTAACAAGTTGCATAAAGAGCCTTAAAAAGGCAGCCTGATTTAAGGTTTATTTGAATCTACAGCACAAACAACATGAGACTTGTTAAATATGAGTTTATAAAAAAATTAAATAAATAATAATAATAAATAACACTAACATAGTGATTCTTGTCATGACTAATAAATATCTAAAGGTTTCCAAAAATCAAGAGTAAACTACATCAAAGATGGGCATCTTCAGTATGAGGTCTCTAATGGAGTCAGCAGGCAGATGATGTACAAGACTCTCTTCTTGCTCTCATAAAGATTGTTAGTTAGAGAGTTAGTAATGGGTGTCCCGTCTGCAGTTTGGCCTCCAGCCTTTCTTTTATTGGCCACAGAGAGAGCAGGAGACTCGCAAACAGGCTAATGCTGAGATAAAATGTTGTGTTTGGAGCTTGTTTTTGAGGCCGAGTGACACAGAGGACATTCAGAGAGCTTAGTTTGAGCACTTGACGTAAATAAAAACACACCCAGCTTTTGATAAAGCGACTAGAGGCATGTGAATGCAGATGAGAGAGCAGCGGTTTGATACGAAGCGGGGGTATCCGTGCCCTTGTCCTGCGACCGTGACTCTGTGCGGTCATCACTGGAGGAAACAGCTCCACACTCGTTGCTTGAAAGGGATGAGACGGTCACCGTTAGCAGGGGTCAGGACCCCCCTCAACCGACTCTACTAATCACAAAGGCTAGACTGGCACCTTCACACATCCTGTACCTGGTAATGAGATCACTTCCTTTGATACGCCAGCGTGCCCATGGGGAATGTGTGGCGGACACAAACACGCTCTAATGCGCTTGCACAAGTGCGCGGCTCAAGGACGGTCCGCCTCGTTGAGACGAGGGCCACAGAGACGCAGGTGAGATTGGATCGAGACTGAATTATTGATCAGCTAACAGATTTAGCGATGAGGAATTCATGGATCCGTCTGCTACACACTCCCCCCTCGGGCTGGGGAACAAAAACCCTGGACGAGGAAAGAATTCGCAGGATTTATGAAAGCAAAAAGAAATTGGGATTGTGAGCGTGAGCGCGTAAGCTAATACTCAGGTAAACAAAATCGATCGGCGTTGTTGTGAATGAAAACAGCAGCCCGATGTTTGGGCTCCAGCTTTCAGTCAAAGCTCTTGTCGGTCTAAATCGAATAAATTGGTCTTAAAACATATCAGCGAGAGAAAGGTCTTGCCGCTGGGCTCGACAGGGGGGCTGGCCACACCATTAGCCTCTCCACCGCAATTACTTCCGGAGTTGCAGCATTATTTTTAGTAAGTCACTTAAAGCGTGTGCTTATAGAAGCCATTTATCCCAGCAGGAGTTTTGACCCTTGTGCTGAAAGACGGGACACTGCGGTAGAAATCAAAAGTGCTTCATAAAGCACCTGTTTGTCTGGGACTCTTGAACAAGTCGTCAGAATTAACTCTGGTCACTCTCTCAGTGACTGACTGCATGTCACACAGCACCGGCGATTTGTTTAATGAGCTTACAGGGTGATTTTAATGAGATCTGGTGTCACTGAGGAAAGTGGCCAACATAGACCCAATTTGGAGCTTGAATTTGCGCCACCAATCCAGCCGCTGCACTGTTTGGATGCTTTAAATTGGAGTGGAATTTGTTAAATGTCTGTCTACGGGACAGAAAAATAGCTAATCTTCCTCTGAGATTCTATATAGCGCAAACAGAAAATGTTATGCTTAATTTGAATTTTCTTCAGATGAGATCTGAACAACGTCAAAACATTGGACGTTGATGGATGTCAACATTGGACGTCAAGATGGAAACAGGAAACCAAACACTTCCCATCAAACCCAATACAAAATAATCTGAAAATCTGAAACTTTCCCCAAGAAGCGAACGTCAGATCTCAATATGAACTTA
This sequence comes from Carassius gibelio, assembly GCF_023724105.1. NCBI lineage: Eukaryota > Metazoa > Chordata > Actinopteri > Cypriniformes > Cyprinidae > Carassius > Carassius gibelio. The sequence continues at coordinate 2,757,707 of NC_068395.1, read as the reverse complement.
AATACTTCAGCAAATCCAATACCAAATGATCTCAACATTTCTAACAAGCAACTTTCAGCAAGGTTTCAAATCCAATAACCAAACAATCTCAAACTTTTCCAAGAAGGGAATGTCAGATATCTCAATATAAATTCAAACAAGTCTAAAATCTAGTACCAGATGATCCTAAACTTTGCCAAGAAGGAAACATCAGAGATCTCAATGTGAACTCAAACATTTTCATCAAATTCGTTAAGTCATCTTAAACTTTACCAATATTAGAGGTCAGTGATCTAAATATGAACTTAAGTCTCAATTCCAAGTGATCTTAACTTTTTCAAGCAAACATCAGATGTGAACTTGGATAGAATACCAAATGATCTGAGCTGCTATTTATATTCATTTTAACTCTAAACTCTTACTGTATGTCACTAATGGTCTCACTGTGGCCTTTAAATAGAAAAATCTCATACAGAGCTAATATTAAATGAGACCGAACCAAGAACTCCATTAGTACTTATCTGGGTACACTGAAGAATCCCCATAACAGGCATTTGTCACACATTTGTCACACAGATTCAAGTCATAAACATATTTTTTTTCGTCTTGTCTTATAACCTGAAGTCTAAGAACAGCAGTGAAGAACCTCTCAACTCTGAGAAAAAAAACCATAATCACCTCAGATTCAAATTTCTCACACTAACCCTGAGCATGTCTGAGAGCAGACACAATATATTGTGGATTATGGTGAAGTACCATCCACCCCCAGACCAATAAAAGCATCTCCGCAGGAAAACTGAAGAACTTCAGGTGAAGCTTTTGAATGGTGTTCACAAGCAGCATTCAAGAAGTTTTCAGGCTTTACTTTTCAAAGGAAGGTCACCAAATCGTTAAAATATGAGTCGTAAATGTTCTGCATATATCCATAACAGTCATATTAAGGTCTGAATGTCATTTTAGTTTTGTTTTTTTAGGTTATGCAAATGAAGGTTGTGAAAGTACATGATGAAAACCAGGCGGTTTTTATTAGACTACTGCAAATAAACAACATCTGTCACTAAACGAGGTGGATTGATCAACTTTACAACAGTTGGAAGACTAACCGATCCAGCCGATTCAACTCAATTTGATTAGTATCAAAGTCTACAAATAAAAATCTTGGTAGGCCACAATATGACAAGTCTGATTTAGCTGATAAGTGGACAAACAAGCTAATCTCATGGAGACGAGCCTGCTAGCATTTCCTTAGAGAGCATCTGGAAAAGCAAAATGCTTATTTCCCATGTAGCTATGCGTTAGCTTAGCACCAACAACGAATGATAGCTGCTTTCAGGAGCCAAGAGCTCAGTCGTAATGCTTCCCGAACGCACCACATCCCTTCTACAGCTAATCGCGATAATTAAATGTCTGAACAGCGACAGATTAAACTGATGCTAACCTCAAGCACATGCTAACACCTTAACTATGAAGAGGAACCGCCTGTGTGTGGGTTATTTCCTTGGTTTGTGTATAAAACTGTGTGGTGTTGCATCGAAAGCAGAGTGGAGGTTTTTACTTATTAGCATCTGTGAGCGGTTGTTAGCGTGTGTTTAGACATGTTTATGGGGTCTGCCGCACAGACTGTGATGTCATTTGCTTAAAGGCAGCCATTAGTTTGAGTCAGGAAGTCAGGAAAGCAACTGATCCTATAGCATTAGCAAAGTCCCGGGATGTGAAATCCACAAAAGAAAAGAATAAATCTTGCACATCAAAGTGAAACAGAGCTGTACTTGTGCATTCATTGTACTCTTGCAAAATACCCTGATATTACTATGGTGTTTTGGGTATGTACAAAGCAAAAATCAAAGGATTTTAACATTCTTAGCAAGCACCATTCAATACACTTTTATACTTCTAAGAAAGTACTCTAGTCTTGTCATGTTTTTGGGACTTGGTAGCATGCTATTACCACAACACCACATTTGTTTTTGGACACGTATCATGGTAAAACCATGTTTTTGGACATATGCAAAGTTAATGTTGCGCCCTCCACAAAAAATACTATTTTGTGTCAGATGGTAATAATATGGTACTTCCAAATATTCCATGATACACATATCACATATTTATGTTTTTTAACAAAAATGTAAAACTATATGTTTTTGAACATATACCAAGTTAATTTTGTACCATCCTCGCACAAATACTGTAGGGGTATCTGATATGATTTGTTGAAATATACCATGGGACTGAAATTCATGTACCATAGTAAAACCATGTTTTTGGACAAAGCAATGTTGTACCATTGTCAAAACAATACTGTAGTGGTATCAAATGATACTCTGATACTATGATACTCCGAAATAGTACAGTAATTTATGTACAATGGTATTTGGTAAAAGGTACCATGGTACTACTGTTTTGTTCACTACAGTAATTCTAAGAATATCATGGTAACTGTTCAAAATATTATAATAGTACCATGGTACGTTTCCAAAAAACATGGTACTTTTTTTGTATCCAACGCATATTTAAAGTACCATGTACACACTACAGTACACAAATTAGTGTCATGGTAGATTTTAAAGTATTTACCTGTAATACTTTTGGTAAACAGGTGTAAACAGGACAGGCATGAGAAATGTGTGTTTATATAAAGAGCCAGGGGTCAATGTGGCTGAGTCTCGACCCAGATGAGTCAGATGGAGTGGGTTGCGTGTCCGATCGGTTCAGGCTATGCACACCCAGACAGCTGGAGACACACTGAAGACACACAGCTGTAACGACACCATCAGCCATCCATGGATCCGACGACGGATGCTGAGCCCGAGGCACCGCGACAGTCGGATAAGAGAGGGGGAGAAAAATACAAACAGAGAGCATAACAAAGGATTGAAAAAGAGAAAATGTGGGGATGTGAGAAACAGGAAAATTAGGCAAAGAATATGAATAAAGCAAAAAGGCCGGAAGGAAGTGTTTTTGACTCATTTACATGCTACTCTTTCATTTAAAGCTGAAGTGTGTAATTTTTTGGGATGTTAAAATGCTTTCTTCTGTCCCAGTTTAAAATGCCGAGACAACTTCAAGCAAAACAAAAGTCTGTTGGTTTGAACATCTCGACAAGACTGCAAGAGCAACACTGGCTCAACCAATGGTGAGAGTTGGGGGAGGGGCTATCTGTTTGGTGACCAATGGCAGACAGGGGCGTGTTCAGGTCTTAAATTTAAGACTTATCTATTTGAATAGGTTTACAGGATGTAATTATTTGCATTTGGATTACACTGATTTTACAAACTAATAAACATTGTGATGCATTTGTTGAAACACTCAAAAAATCATGGAATAGTTTATGAACTATTTGGATCTATTTGATTTTTTTATATATAAATAAAATTATATTTACTTAAAAACAATTTAAAATAGTTTTGAAACAATTTAAATTATTCAGTGAAAAATAAATATTTAAACTGTTCAAATCCAGCTAGCTGTGGAACAAGCAACATTTAATTAACTAAAATGTATGTGACTAAAATGAACTGTTTTTTTAGATTCAAGAGATTCAAGATTTTATTTGTCACGTACAATTTATATGACATACAACAAGCAGTGAAATGTAGATCTGGTATCATTAACAGTATAAATGAAAAATACATAAAAATTATTATTGTGCATTTAAAGTTTATTAGTACTATCACAGAAATCTCACTTGCTTCATATACATATGATTGACAAATATACATCTCTTCTAGTTTATTAGTTAAATTAATTACTGTGTAATCCAACTGAATGGAAATTGCACATAAAATTAAAAACCAAAAAGTCTTAAACTGAGGTCTAAATACTTTTGAGTGCATATACCACACTGTTGTTCTTTAAAAACATTAAAGGCAAAAGGCAGGAAGGAAAAGAGTCACTCAGATGTGCCGTTAAAGAGATCAGGAAGCAGAACAACAAACACGAAACTCAAAGGCCTCGTCGTCTCGGAGCGGCCACCTCTCTGTGTGTCTGGTTTCATGCACATAACTGGAATTCCTGGATGAGAATCGGCTCTGGAATGTTTCCGCAGAGAGTCCCAGAGCAGCACAAGTCTTCCCCTCCAGCTCCACGAGCGCATGGCCTGCTGCTAAAGCCATCAGGGTCACCTCCAAACACCGTCTGGGTCCCCACACATGCTACAGTCACCAGAACCACTGCTCGTCTGAAAGTATTGACTCATCTCTCCACATTACAAATGGCTGTCCATCAGCGTTATCGCATATAGAGGTCATAACCTCACAGAAAAGGGAGATTAGAGATCTCATTTCAGAACAATGGTTTCAATTACAGATAGATTGCAGATCTATTGTATAATTCTAAATGCAAAAAAGTGACTTTATACAGTATATACACATACACTATTTATTAGGGCTGGATATTGTAAAAAGAAAAATTAAATATCAATACCAATACCTTGACTTCGATACCAGTTCTTGAACAATACTTCGTTACACATTGCCAAAAAAAAAAAAAAAAAAAACAACAACAAAATTACATTACATATTACCCCATAAAACTTTTGAAATTTTTTAGTTTGTTGAGGTTTTTATATCTTGTCTTGTGCCACTGCACAACGGAACAAAATTTAACCAACAAAATAAATATTATTTTCAATAAAGTTTGTTCGTTTTCAGTGCATAATGAACAGTTTTTAGTCAGTATTTGGGAATCACTGCTGCATGCTTAAGATCTTTAAATCATACAGTAGGTATTTTAACGCGAACTGATTAGCTGCCTTTGTTTTTTACTCCGCGATCACTGTTCTGACTCAGAGGAAGCTCATTCGCTGCTCATCTGTCAATCATATTACGCGTTCATAACCCACCCTGTCTCCGACAACGAACATGCATCACACTTCCAGAAAAACATTAACAGAGATGAAACATGAAGCTAAAAAACACGCGATTACGACAGTTTATGATTTGCAAGTGATTTTCATGAGATTCTTCCTATTTTAATAACAATACAGTGTTTACATGAGAAATTCTAAGCAGGTGTAGTGATTAGCTAGATATAAAAGGCTACAAATAAAATTTTTGTGCAACATTATATAACAAAACCATCATTAGATCGCAGTCGGAGGTTATTACAAACACTCGACGGTAGTTTAAAATGAATTTTGAGTAAAAGCATAGTTTAAATTTTATAAATTGTCTCATATGAATGGTCACGTAACACACATTTTCCTTGATGCATTTTTGCCAGAACCAATGACCATTTAAGGAACATCATTCATGCTGTATGCTTACTGGCTCACTGATGTTAAAAAGATTAACCCCTTATAAGTATCGAAATTTGGTACCGAACGACAAGACATGTTTCGATAGTTGATAGTATCGAGGCAATTCGGTTGGTGCCTAAAAAGTATCGAACATGATACCCACCCCTACTATATATACACATTCAGACACGTATATATATATATATATATATATATATATATATATATATATATATATATATATATATATATATATATATATATATATATATATAAGGTTAAAGTTATTGATTGAAGCAAAATGATCTGTCACTGGTAATAAAGTGAAACATTTCAAATATTTTCTAATAACACAATATTCCACTCTGAGCTTGTTGTTTGGGTTTGGTAACACGCACATCTGCCATTGCTTATGTATTCACAAGAAATGCTATTTTCCTATTCAGCCTATGGCTTTTTAATAATTTAGCACCGGGCCCATGCAGTCCATAATCATATAAAAACCATATATTAAAAAAGGGCATTTAAGAAGATTCGTGCTGGCCTGAGCTGGTCTATTCAATAAGGAAGGAAAAACAACAGCGTTCCCATGATACCACACCACGCTTTAAAGACATGCTGAAAATACTGTGTGAACCAGTTCTGCTTTTCTTTGAGTGTCTTTCACACTTGAGTCCAAGGAAAGCCACCGTAAAGCCTCGGATTAATGTCTGAAATAAAATATTGCAACCACCTCCTCCTTTGGCAAGCGCCTCAACTCCTCACAGACTTCTTGCCAGGTTGCCCCTCCTCATTTCCGTCGTTTTCGCTCAGGTTGCCGTGACCTTGGTTTCCAGCTGTTTGGCAAATATCTGACCCTTCACTCATGCGTTTTTGGCTCAGCTGGGACTCGTCTATTCCTTAATTAACAACCTGGAGAGTTTCCCCCTCCTCAACATGCTAAGAAACCCCACAAACATCGCCCGCACCACCGCCACATGGAACCCCACATTATGAGAAGTGTAGTGTTAGTAATTAAAAGCAATCTCCGTGTGAGGCAAGTGCGTTGTTTGAAGATTGAACAAGACATTACTCAGATCTGTAGAAATGAATTACACCCTTCAGTGCTCAACTGAACTCCTCACTGGAATGGGAATAAAAAACAGAAACAAAGGTGAAGGGAATGGCGATGTCACGCACATCACAGGAATCTATCATTTTGCACTTATCCGTTTGACTGAGATGGGTTCAAGCATAAAATCTCTGCGTGCAAAGACAAATAAAACACGCTTCAGTTCACCTGAGCTTATGAAATAATACCCCAGCCCCCTGTTAGTTAAACTGTGCTGGAAACATTTTGGCAGCCTTAGTATAACATCAAACTATCCAACAAGTCTGATTTTATTTTGATAATAGGCAGGCCCAGAAACAATCTGCAAACACATTTTGGTGCGGTTTTCATTTCTGAATGCTAATTATGAATAAGAAGTGTACCAATGTGAAAATTCTTTCACATTTTTGCTTATAACCGATAAATGGCCAATATTATACATCTTGATTAAATAACTAAATATTGAAACAAATCATGTGAATGCTTAAAGTAAATCTTGGCATCACAACATAATCCTTTTGAAATACACCACCTATTTCAATAGCAATACGAATTTAAAAAAGCCAAATTAATAATTTTTTAAAAACATTTTTACATTTAAAAAAGTCACTATTAGCTGATAACCGATATGATGTTTATATGTGCACCTCTACAATGAATACTAAACGTGGTAAGTATAACGCATTAAAGCTGAGACCTACATTTTTAATAACAAGAATAGCATAAAACAATATTAATACAAAAATAGTAAATAACCGGGGAGAAATTTAAATAATCAGTCTATAACCAATATGGTGCTGATGTGTGCATCCCTACAGTGAATTTTTAGTTAAATGTATCAAACCTGAGCACTACTCTCTTATTGGCACTATGAAATTAGCCAAAATATTTAATACTTCAACACACAAGGTGCAAAAACCATCTAGATCTGAATGACAGGTGTCAACGTCTCCGCGGGACTTTCTGCACACTTCTGCAACCTCATTTAAGTTTGCACTCTTGATTTACGCCACTCAGCCAACGTTTCAAACACAGAAAGTAACAGCTCGTGCCTGAAAACTTGCTGTCTAATCTAACAAGAGGTCGTATTTGGAATTGGAGCAGTTCAAGTGGAAGCAGACTGTATTTTCCACTATAATAGTCAAGGACCTGGCAGTTTCCCAGAATGAGGCAAGTCTTAGACTAATTAAGGCTGTCAATGGAGGCTCTCCTTTTATACACAAACCGGGTTTAATCCCCGCTTGCCCCATTTGCTCCAGAGGAAGCGCCCGCCTGGGTTCAGGCCAAATCTCTATCCATACAGTAGAGCATTTCTGTGGCTTTGACACGGATGCCATCGCTCTGTCTTGAGGGGGAGAGCACTGGCTGTAATGTTACGCCACAGTCTCAGCCCGCGCTGACAGCATGTTATGCTTGTAACGAGACTCTTTGAAGCAAAGCCGAAGATCTTGTTCTCCTGCAGGCGAAGGTTTTGTGTGCATGTGCAAAAGTCCCTCCCACACATTCCACTATCTTATTTTCCCTAGAACACTGACTTTTTTTTTTTTACCCAGAATCCATCTGTGCGACCAGAACGAAGCTGAGGAAATGGGTTTGTGCCCATCAGCAGATGGTATGAAAAAGAGAGGGAAAAAGATGGAGGAAGTGAAAGAACAAGAGCGGGGAAGAAGACTTTCTTGGTCTAGTCAGTGTACAGAGGTGTATATATGGTGCTGGAGTGACTGAAAGGCCGTATGCTGCATAAAGATCCCCAGGCGGCACAGATCTGTGGCCAGCTGTTGATTAGCAAGCTTGAGAATGAATGCGATCTCACCTTATGCCCATCTTTTCCCATGATGCTGATGTAACTCAGCTCTTAGGGGTATTGGGGGACATAAAACTACTCACTCGACTTCACACGACATCAAAATGGCATAATAGCCAGATTAAACCAAAGATGAGACCTTTTAGGAATGACTCACATGTCTAAAGACAATCAGCTGCTGACAGCATAAAGTGAAAATGTTAAACTGATTGAAAATTACTATTATGGTCGATACCTATAGGCCAATAATTATTTGCATGCTTTAAATCTTTTCTACTACTAAAAAAAAAGGAAAAATATTAAATAAAATTACACAGAAATTTGCTATAATAATAACAATTAATAAATGTTAAAAGTTTGTATGCTGCATCAAAATCTCTTTTGAAATTCGCTGCAGAAATATTACAAAAATGTAATTAAAAATACACCGATTTTATATTATTTTGTCTAAATTAAAAACATAACACTATAACTAGCACTTCAACATTATAAAGTATGATATGAAAATTACACTATAATTATAACTACAGTATTACTTTATTTTATATTAAAAGTTCTGAAATTTGCTATAAAAATAATGGCAGATATCAATAAATAAATAAATAAAATGTGCTATATATTGTGAAATATACTATAGAAATATTAGCCAAAAAATAAATATACAGAATTTTTTCTTACATAAAATTATTATATGCAATTTTGTATATAAATAATAATAATAATTGAAAATAAAATATGAAATCTAAAATAAGGACATAAAATAGACAATAATTTTTAGATATGAAGTATTACATTTAACAATGTTATTCAATTATTTGTAATATTTTAACATGTAAAAATTTAGGAAATAAGCATGCACAATTAAATATAAAGTATCTATATTGAAATATTAAAAAAACAATATCTGCCGATAACCGATATGGTACCGATATATCGTGCATTCCTAATCCAACATATTGCATGTATAATAGAAACAGGACTCCCCCAGTCCATTTTTTCTATTATAATTGTTTAATTTTAATAGCTTAATTACATTTCAATTAACAAAAATGAATTTAATTTAATCATTTATAAAATGAAATTACCAATAATGTCCTATAGTGTCTTTATTTATTTTATGTTATCTATTTGCATTTTTCTGTGTGTTTTATGGTTTAATGAATTTATTATAAAAAATATACACCTTGGTAATCACACATAAATGTGGAGTGGGAGTGTCCAATCAGATTTAGCTGTGGGCAAAACAAAGCATTCGAGTTTACAGTTAAAAACATCTCTGTCATTTGCAACAGTTGGTCAGACAACCTGGAACTGTCACTATTTATTCCATTACATCTACTTTACCTATTTATTAGAGCATACACTGTTAAATTGAAAACTATGAGAAGAATCTCAAGTAGAGGCTTCGGTGTCACTCTACGGACTGAAAGATCAGGACTGGAATATTTGTGCAAGAAGGCCATTTCAGAGCAGCCAGACTCGACACACAAGAACAAGTATCCAACTTTTCCAAGGATCTCCAATATAGCCATGCATCACTTTAAGTGCAGAGCAGCCTGACATGTTGAAGGCAACAAAAATGACCAAATACACCCAGACTCAAGCTGGCAACACGAGCACATGCTCAAAAGGCCTTTAATCGGCCACACCACAGGGGAGAAAAATGGAAGTACGATGCCATTTCTTCTCAGGCGAACGGTTCTGAATGATTCGTTGTTGATGGAAAACCAGGCCCCTCAGAAAAAAGGAAGTCACGGGGGCCACCTCAGAGGAAAAAAGGTGAATGTATGACATTAAACCTCACCATCCTGTTTTCCTCCAGGCTAACACCAGACAAATGCTACTTCTTTATTTAGCTTCTGATAAACACAAGTGCTCCGGCCAAGTGCTTTCGCTGAAAGCCCTGCAGGTGATTGTGGGTAATTGATGATTTCTGAGCGTGAAACACAGGGACATTCGGAAGGTGAATGAAATCATTCAGCTCCGTGCGGAGAGGACATTCATCACGCATTTCGCAGCTCAGATAAGGGACAGTCGCTCTATTCTAAACGTTCGCCGGACGGCAGATAAGCCCGAGAGCTGTAGGCAGGAGCAGGACCTGATTTCACGCCGGCTACATGGAGTGTGTGTGTGTGTGTGTGTGCAGATGGTGTGTATTTATGAACACCCTGCCTTTCACTGTTGGGGTTGTTCTTTTCACCACACCACACCCACCCTCGGCTCCGTTGCCCCCACACGGAGAACGATCCTGGCTAATCTGGCACATTTGTTTAAAGCATTTAATGAGGAAAACCCCGGGGATGTCTCCTCCCTCACACTGCATAGAAATACGGAAGAGCCCAATAAAGACACAATTTAGAGGCACAACCAGGCGGTACAATGTGAGAGAGACACAACTTCAGAGCTCCAGCTGAAAGGAGCCAGTGTGCCGATACAAACAGCAGGGTTTACACAGTTAAAGACACAGAAAGAGCTCGTCTGGACCTGTTGTACTCCGTACTCAAGCGCACATGCGATGCAAGTGAATAATGTGAGGGGAAAGCATAGAAAACAGTCCTCTGATGTTAGACTAGCACAGTTTAACCTGATACAAACAGAACAGACAACACTGAGGACTCAGAAGAGCAGAGCAGAGACTAAGAAACACTATAAACTAGATCTAAACCATTAACAATCCATCATGTCCAATAAGACAAGTCAAGGTCAAACTAGTAGTCTACACATATGGGAGAATAGCATAAATGATTAAATTAAATAACAACTGAGACACACACACACACACACAAAAATGCTTAATTTGGCAAAACGTGACTAAATTTCACTTCAAATATTTGGGAGAAAGATGAGCTAAGTCGGCTGTTTTGGAAGGAAGTAACTTACCTCAAAACAGCTGCCAATTTAACACACAAGAATCTGACATATACTCATCAACCATCGAAAAGACAGAATTTATAGTTAATATTAGTACTAAAAAATGTAAATGCTTACTAACAAATGCAAAAACTATCATTTGTTGAACAGTTACCCAAGACTACTGGGGATAGTGACTGTTGTAGCAATAAGAGTAACTGATACTAGTCAGATTTATTGCAGGATCCAATGAATACATGGGTTTGGGTCAAAACAAAAGGTTGAGAGTCTGTAAAAATATATTTGCGTTTGAACAGCCTTTGCAAACATTTCAGGAATCATAAATGTAAGAGTAGTCCAAGTAACTTTGGGTTGTCTGGACCACTCAAAATAGTCAACATGTCTTAAAACTGTAATTTTTTTTGCATACAGACATATATAGGTTTGCATAACATTTCAGCACCACAAAAGTAAGATTAACCTATAAATGAGTCAGGATGCTACTTTCCGTTATCATTTTCGGACAGTATACCGAGAAAGTAGCGTCAATGTTAATCAGTTTAAACACAAACACAACACGTCTTCAACATAGCTGACATTGGCGTTACTGTGCGAGACGAACTCAACCGCTTGCATCCCGACAACGGTACCGTTAGACCCTCCTTAAAGTCTCACACCAGTTCGTACACTGCATTCTAGAATCTGTTGAATACGTACAAGTGAAATTATAAACAAATACCTAGTAATATTAAACAAAAGTAAGCTACTGAGGACATAAATAACGATAGTCTCAAGTAACGAATGTTAAAACGGCTACCGTACACCCAGTCGACACATCATTCATCTCACATGCAACATGCGTCTCGCTCCGGGATACACATCCCGTCTGAAACCGACCACAAGCGCGAGCTGCTGGAGACAGCAACGCGCAATAATCCACGTCAAACACAGACTCTCACCTCGGCAGTGGTTGCAGCGTCCACACCACGGATTCCCTTTAGATCGAGAGGAATAGATAGATTCCCGGTGCACGGAAAGTTCACATGTCACTCACGCGCGGAGCGACGAGAGATCTGCGGTTTCGGGATTCCCGTTACCGATTAACACACTGAACGCTTGCTCCACGCCCAGGTATCTGATCACATGATGCATCCAGGTGTGACTGGAGCACACACACACACACACACACATCTACACACACCTGGAGGTCTGATCGCGCTCGCCTCCTCCCGCAGGTTACTCGCAAACGGAGGAACGGAGCTAATGGATGTGTGTGTGTGTGTGTGTGTCTCCTCCCCTTCCCCGCGCTGAGAGCTGTAAACCACAGAACAGTGAAGACCTGATGGAGGAGAAAGCTCGATCTTAAAGTGCTTTTAATCTAGTGGAGATTAGTCAAAAGAGCATGTCTTCCAAATTTAATGATTACTTGTAAAGCTGTAGTCTGGCACTTATAAAAGTTGCATGGTATTACCAAGGTTTTTCTACATGGCATCATGCTGATACTATTTTGTTTTACAAATGCAAAATGACAATACTAATTTTTTTTTTTTGTGATGTGTACCACCATAATACTTAATAAAGTAATTGACCACTATCTTATCATCAACTTTGAACATCTTATTATAGTAAATCATGAAGTACCATAGTGCTTTTTGTAAATAAATACAATCTATCTATCTATCTATCTATCTATCTATCTATCTATCTATCTATCTATCTATCTATCTATCTATCTATCTATCTATCTATCTATCTATCTAATCTGCACCATGTTTTATATGAAAGTACCATGATATACCATGGTACCCCTACCCCTATAATGCTATTTTAATTAGATGTATTTGTGTTCTTATATTTTGTGTTAAGCAGCACAGTCAGCATTCAGCAGAACTCTGACAACTTTCACTTTTCTGACAGATCAAACTCCGTCGAGTGTATTATCTGTCAACAGTTCAAGTCACCGTGTGAAAGTGTAACAGAGTCGCATCCATCTCCCCGGAGTGGGACACGGTGGAGTTTATTCCTGTCAGGGGTTGTACAATAAATTATCCTATTTCTGTCACCCTGTGTGGGGAAGCAAAATATGAAGTGTTCAATCAAACCACGAGATGTCAAACCCAGATCTCTATATGCGATTCTATTGTATGGGGCTGTAAATTTGAGAGCGGGTGCTAAATGCTCTCCGCCAGCAGTCTTGTGCAGGACCCAAGAGACTCCAAACAGGTCGTTATATGTCCTGGATATCCAGATGTCATCTGCAAAACAATTTCACATGAGGGAAGATAAAATTAAACCTAGTGAACGATTTTTTTTTAAAAAACGTTTAAGCCCCAGTTATACTAAACAGTCTACCGTAGATGTTTTACATATAAGTTTTTATATTTTCTTTCATTTTTAAAAAAAAAGATTTATGAAGATTTTATGTTATATATATATATATATATATATATATATATATATATATATATATATATATATATATATATATATATATATATATATAGTATTAATATAATTTCAAATATATTTTATAGTTAATATTTTATTATAACAAAAACATTTAAATATATAATTTATATTTTAGGGAATGTTTTTTTTTTTTTTTTTTGCATTACAGTAATTAGAATGGGAGGAAGTGTGTGCTTAGCTTTGTTGAAAATTATGCCAAAATAAAATACTAATACTAATACTTATAATTCAAAACATGTAAATTTAAATTTTATATTCATATATTAGTATTATTTAAATAATAAAATATAATTCCTATTTACAGAAACTTTGCATTACAGTAATGAAAATGGGTAGAGGGATATGATTAATTGTCATGAAAATAATGTCACAATGCAAAAAAAATAAATAAATAAATAATAATATAAAGAATTAGGAGGGATATGCTTAATTGTCACATATTTTCTTGGGGCAAAACATTATTTGATATGTCTTTCATTTGCATATTGGGGGTGAAATATGACTAAGATTTGTTCTTTAAGTGCTGTTTTATACGATTCATCTCTTTATTTGGACTGAAACCCGTAGCTGTGCAGAAACAAAGAGGCCGAGACCCAGAGCGTCATTGTCTACAGAGTGTCACTTTTGTTGAGTGATTTATGGTTATGCAAATATGCATGTCTGGGAAGAGAGCAGCCACTGTCCCAGAGACTCATGTGATGAATCAAGAGTGGAAGCCCTGAGTCAGACTTAAAGCTGAGGCAGCCGTAAACAAGATGGAAGTAAGAGAGAGAGACAGGGAAATGAAAAAGAGAGAGATGGAGTAATGAGATCCTTCACTGGCAACCGTGTGAGTGATGAGTTACAGGCCAGAGCAGACAGACACATGTGTGACTGACTGGATTCCTTTAAGTGTGACTGCATTGTTAAACAACAGTTTTACACAACAGAAGATCGTGACACTACAACAAAAACTATTTGAGCCAAAAAAGTTCAATGCTAATACACAAACATTATTCATTCAGAACCACGAGTCTAAGTAGGCTACCAAAGTGTTTGCGTGCTACTGTATTGTTTATCTTTGCATCGAAAGTTCATTTCAGAAATCAAATATATAGAATATTGTATACTAATTTATATTAAGCCATAACCTTCAGCTCAGTTGCTATTTAATTTAGTTACCCATTAAGGAAGGCACTGAAGGATGCTGCGTGACATAAATATGGCCCTGAATGACACAATTTGCCGCACTCTATGAAATGTTTAGTGCTGTTTGCTTAAAGTTGTGTATTTATGCACACTTTATTTGATGTTCCTCCCGTTTTGCAGTGAATTTCCCTTCAGGGATCAATAAAGTATGTTTTCCATCTGTCTGTGCTTACGTGCGCGCACTCGACGCCGTTAGAGCGCCCTCTACTGACAGAGACGAGCAACACGTGCTCAGCGTGCGTCCTAAACCTGAAAAAGGCCTTGGTTCAATTTAACTACCCATAAAAAAAGTGAATCCCTCATCCATCCTTTTCCAAAACCTTGAGACAGAAAGTCAATACGGCCTTACTGCCGATTCCGTTTTCATAGCCTGATTCATAATGATTTACTTCCCTGACAGCTGAAGTTTCCGGAGGCTTTATGAAGCTTCAGACTGGATGTGAAGGATCTTGGCACCTGTAAATCGTTCCAGTCAGGTGGCTTCCCGGGGCCGGTGGAAATATTGTGTGGCAGATGGAGGCTCTTACACGCAGAAAGGTGGCATAGCGTGAGATCGAGGAGTTGAGAAAAACTCATCACACATTCTGAGGCGGCTTATTTTAGACACGAATATTGCTAAAGCGCCGGATCTGATTCATCGCACACCTCTGCTGCTCAGAGACGCCAGTCCTGCTGGAAAAACAGCCGTAGAGTTTCAACTGGTACAAACTGAGGTCCTTCAGAATGCATGGGTCGTTCACTCAGAAAACGCAAAACGTCTGTGCAGTTGTTGATTTTTGTTAGGCCTATGTAAAAATGCACTGGACCCATGAGCGCCAACATTTTAACATGCTGTGTCAAGTTATCTTGTACAACACTCAAAAATACAATGCCGAAAAATAACTAAAACTCATCTGAAAATAGATGGAACAAGCTAAGACCACAGGCGGCTTAGGCCGGTTTAAGCAGGGGTTTATACTATTGCAATAATACATGTACAAACTTAGTTTCATCATAGTAAAAACACTGTAAAAGCACTGTGCAATGAAAAAAAAAAAAAAAAATGTAAGATGTACTTAATTTAAAAACTTTTGCAAGTTTTTGCACACATACTTAAGTCGAATTTAAGAATGGACTTAAGTAAAACCTACTTAACTAAGTTATGTAAAATTAGCAAAGGAAATTTAACGTCGCCAGTTAGAGTTTAATGAGTAATTCCTACTTAATTATTTTTATTTTACTATGCACATATACTTAAATTAAGTACATTTAATTCAGTCACAGTTTGTATACTTTATACTCAAACAATGTAATGCAATAAAACCATGCTATTAAAGCACGTGGTTCACTTGCATAAGCATATAGATGGCTTGTTAATCTTTTTAGGATAATATATTTAGATTTAACTCAAATGAACACAGAGACCTCAATTCTTAGTACACAATACACAATAACGCTAACAATCAGCAGATAGTGTTTGAGTATGAATGGGTCATTTTAAGTAGAAAATGATATGCAGATGTCACAGAACAGCAAAAATAATGAAATAAATGAAAAATTCTAAAAAATAAAATAAAACAGTGTAAATAGAATTCTTATTAATTAGTCATGCCCCAGTGGATGATGGGAACAACAGAATCATGACTTTGATATTTACTCAAAGAATCCTTGTAAATGTAAGAAACAATTTCAAGTAAAATATACTTAAAAACTCAAACTTTCATTTCTCTAATCTTAAATTGAGAATTGTTATTGTCATTGATCAAATAAGAATCACCATGTTAATGAATAGGCTAGAATGAATGTATTTGTAATTGTTTGTGGTAAAATTGTTACTTTAAAGAGCCATTTCTACCAGATATTACCTATAAAAGATTGTTTTGGTGGTATGAATTAATGATGATTCAGCGACATTAAAGATATCTTTGATTTCAATAAAACCAGTATCGGTAGGTTTTATATTTTAGTTAACTTTTATTTAATTTAATTTTTTCAGTGTAAGACTAGTTATATCCTTTGATTTTTTTTATCTTTTAATTTTATTCCAATAATTTTAAAATAAATAAATAATTTTCCCAATAAACCAATGAATAAATAAATAAAAACATAATAAGTTGTTGTCATTATCCAACAAATTTATGGATGTTTTCTTTAACCCTGAAACACAATATAATAAAGTCCAGGTAAAACTCCCGTTAAAAAAAAAAAAAAAAAAAAAAACAAAGAACATACTTTTAATTTCTTTTCTTTTTTTCTTTTTTTTTTTTACAGTATACACATACAAACCCACAGAATGATTTTTTTTTACAGTGTATTTTTGTTAGTGAATAACTATGGTAAATTTCACAGTGGCTGGCAGCTTAAACACAGTGTATCCTCTACAGACAGTCTGAAGACATTTGTGTGAAGACAGAGATGCTGCTCTTGACCAGCTGCTTGTGCTAATTGTGTTGCGCAGGTACGGTATGCCCACCTGTGTGCTTTGAGATCTGCTCCACTCATGCGTCCACACTGGCATCTGTTGGTTTTGTTCGTTGCGTGTGTTTGAGAGTTGTGTAGAGTTATGTCACTTTCTGACTCAGTGGAGTGAGAGATGATGAGACAGATATTCACTCCTCCACTCATCCTGATTTAATTCTGCTTCCTTATTCCCCCAGAACTAATGGAAGACTTCACGCCGACTCATACATAAATAACCTGTGTTTGGGAAGCCGAAACCGAAATGCTACTGTTATATCTTAGTAATGATCTCAAGTTCACAGAATTGACAGACACTTACACTCAGAGATAACTTTGATCAAAGACACAAAAAAAGCATCTTTATTTTCATCATTCCTAGTCTTCATTTGTATATATAGTCTAATACCTTGCTCTAGGGCTTTACTTTGATCTCGTCTGTGATTACTGTTGTTGTTGTTTTCCAGTTCTCTTGCATCCTTGTTACATTTCAGTTGACTTATAATAATATTTTAGTAATAATACAATTATAATTATTGATAATGTAATTATATTTTATACTTCAGATTAACAGTGTCATCTATTGATACAAATCATTTTAATATATTATTGCATATTAAATAATATTCATTAGTACAAATAATAATAAATGCCCTATAATGCAATGTAAGTGTTCCATAATATAAATTTTTTATAATAAAGTAACTTAAGTAAAACTTTATTTACTTCACCAAGTACCTTATTTATGATGATAATAATAATGAATATTATAAAATGAATAATTATATTTGTTTAATTAAATAAAACTAGATGATTATAAGTAATTTAATTTAATACATCTATATTAATTTGATGATATTAAATAATACGAATAATTAACTTTGCTCTAATGCAATATAATTGTGCTATAAAATATTGCTTTATTTTTTATAATTTTAATACGTAACTTACTGATAATAATTACTACAATAATAAAACTTTTGCTCTGGAGTGAAACATACTGTAGCTGCACAATAAAAAGATTGAATATACTATTAATAAATAGATAATAATAATATTAGTAAGTTACTTCTGTACAATAATACAATATTTTATAATAATTTGTTTTATAATATCAATTTGAAGCATATTAATACTAACAAATTAATAATTATAATAACTATTATGTAAAGTAGCTTACACTTACTAATACAACCACTACTGCTAATAACATTAAAAGAATGTTACACTAAATTAGATACTATTTATATCTATCTTTCATTTCTTTACGATATTAACCAGTAACTTAATAAATCAGGTAAGTTTATAGCTCAAAGTATTTTTGGAGTACTCTGCTGTGGAGTTATGAAATGATGGTGGAATCCTTACATGAGGGATTTTTCTTCTTCAGTCCTGTAGCTCTCTCATCCAGCAGGCGTGAGCTCTCGTGTGGGCACGGTGCGAAACCCCCAGAGATTTCACCGAGCTGCGGGTACGGCGTGGGTGAGACTCGGCCCGGCCGCTCCATCTGTTAATCTCTATTTCCAGCCCTGAGATCCGGATCCAAATCAAAGCAGGGCTGACAGGGCCCTCGGGCGCCTCTCATATGCTGTGAACTTCAGCGCGCTTTATCATGTCAGACTTCCTCCTGCACCCGAACAGAGCTAATACTGCTCAAAACATACAGTAGACACATAGCACTGGCATCACATTTCTCCTCCTCTAAAAAGATATTTCCAGAAAAGAGAGTGTGAAAATCATTGTGTTCAGCGATAAATCAAAGGCGTGTGGGTGTGTCCTACATTTAATCAGCCCTGGAAAAACCATAGGATGCATTTGGTAGAAAAGGAAAGAACAGTTTGATTAATTTCTTGTTTGAATGATTTATGAGTTTAAAGAAATGAAAGGGGCACTGTTTAGGTTATGTAGGTCAACGTGCGCACAATAATCACGAGCTGTTGATCCTCGTCATGACTGACCGTTCTGCTGATCATCAAGACTTCAGTCTGTCAGAGTGCTGACATCACATCGCTGTAGACACAGCATCAGCTCAATAAAAACATCAGAATGACAGACTGACTGACAATCACACCAAAACAGACTGTGCTTAAAATGAACTGACAATAATAATAATTATTATTATTATTGTTATTATTATAAATTGCATTACTATTATTATTAATGTTATTGTTAATTCACATGTTAGGAAAACAATGTAAACCTTAATGCACTGTAAGTCACTTTAGAAAAAAGTGTCTGCTAAATGCATCAATTTAATTTAATGTAATTTTAATTCCATTATTATTATTATTGTTATTATTATTATTATTATTATCAATCATATATATGATGGTTACTATAAAAAAAAGAAAAAAAATCGTATTTATTTATTTTTCCCAATAATAATATCACTGCTATATAATAAAAAAGGTGAATTTTAAATAAATTTACATAATTGCCGAAGATGCTGTGCTAATTTCTACAGTGAAAAAAAACAACTTAAGAAATATTCTGTTTCTTTATTAAAAATAAATAAATAAATTAGTCCAACTTCTCTACTGCTTTAATTAGTGATGCTGTTTTGTGTTTATTGTGTTGCTTAACACATTTACTATTATGCAAACAATAAAAAAAGTATTTACAATAAAATTAAAGCTTATTTCATTTTGTATACTTACATAATACTTAGACACATAACAATAACATTAAAATAAATTAAAATAACAATAGTAGGTAGTATTCAATAATTCTACATGCAATTATGGATGGATTTCTTTAGCTGCTTTCTTTTTCTGTATGTGTTTCATCTCATAATTGAGCTGTTGCTGACACCTAGCGGTGATTACATTTACTGCACCAGCGTGACGCTTACGTAGCCGTGACGTCACCTACGTTTCTCATACGTCATTACGTTCCCATAATGCACTGCGAAAGTATGTGAGTTTTTTTTTTTTTTAAAGGCTATTTTGCTTATTTGTACTTGTTTAAACAAAGCACTAGATCGATTTGCATACTCGTGTCTTCTTCGTCTTTCGATCGGTCAGCTTGACGTGATCGTCACTTTGTCACCGTCTCTGTAAAAGGAGGCGTGTTTGAACTGGTGCTGACTGTGGGACTGAAAGTATTCAGCTTTGCGCAGTGGCAGTATCGTAGCCTATGAGGTTTATCCGAGGCGCGATTATTGCTAATTGAAAACTTTACCCAATACCCCGCCATGACGACTTGAAATATAGTCGGCGTTGGCAATTTTTGACGGTCTTTACGGAGACTGATAAGCTGGTTAAATGTAGAGATGAACGGAACTAAGTGTATTTGATGAGACTTGAGATAAGCATCCTTAATAAAAAAGCGATTCAAAAATGTGTATAAAAAGCAAGTAAGTGTTTAATTAAGTCAACTATGCGTGTTTGAGTGGAACAGTAACTATGCTAATCTATGTGAAAAAAATTAATGTATGAAGATGGGAAGCTTGATTCTTTTCCGCGAACCGATCTTTACGGAGAGTCTAGTAGCGCGCACCTCTTCCATTTACAGTAGGATGCATGGTAAAACTCTCTCCAATATTATATACTCACATTATAATGCTTGATCTGTAAATAAAAAGGCTGGGGATTTGCATAAAATGACTTTATTTCGTGTATTTGTATTTTATGTTTGTTGCTGTTTTTAAAAGACTTTTGTTAGATCACACACGTTTTAAAAGCCGTAAACTTTTAAAATCACTTTGTGAGCTCAGTTCTGAAGCGTTTCATATTATCATGGTTTTGCGCACTGAAAAATTATTAAAAGCTTATTATATTTTTAGCCTGCACAATACATTTGAAATAAGCATAATTTAATTGTATATTATTTCTGTGTAGTGTAGTGTAAGCATTATTAATATTTACACTTCTGAATTCTTGACATTCATATATAAATATTAAATTGTAAAATGTATGATTGCCTGATTGAATTTTATAAGAGTACTAATAGTAATTTTTTTTTTATTAACATATTTGTTCAAGAATTACTTTTTGTATTTATTTGCATTACATTTAAATAAAATATGTTGCCATTTTTAATGTGCCCCTCTGGTTAAACACTGGCCCCTCCTTGGCCCCCCTAGTAAAATTTGTATAGGGCAGCCACTGTTCGCGATCCCCAAACTGACTCAAATGATTCGCGATCCCGCTCCGAGCTCCCGAACTGACTCAAATGATTCGCGATCCCGCTCCGAGCTCCCGAACTGACTCAAATGATTCGCGAACCTGCTCCGTACTCCCAAACTGACTCAAATGATACGCGATCCCCAAACTGAATCAAATGATTCGCGTTCCCGCTCCGAACTCCCGAACTGATTAAAATGATTCACGCTCCGAACTCTCGAACCGACTCAAATGATTCGCGAACCCGCTTTGAACTCCCGAACAAACTCAAATGATTCGCGATCCCCAAACTGACTCAAATATTTCGCGATCCCGATCCGAGCTGCCAAACACACTCAAATGATTCGCGAACCCGCTTTGAACTCCCAAACTGATTCAAATTATTCACGCTCCGAACTCCCGAACTGACTCAAATGATTCTCGAACCCGATTTGAACTCCCGAACTAACTCAAATGATTTGCGATCCCCAAACTGGCACAAATGCTTTGCTATCCCGCTACGAGATCCCGAACAGACTGAAATGATTCGCGAACCCGATCCGAACTCCCGAACTGATTAAAATTATTCACGCTCCGAACTACTAAACTGACTCAAATGATTCGCGATCCCGCTCCAAACTCCCGAACTGATTAAAATGATTCACGCTCTGAGCTCCCGAACTGTCTTTTATGTTCCCATTAATGTGCTTTTATGCTTTATGGTCTATATACAAACACAAAGTAAAACAGAAAGTAATTTAAAACACTATTTTGATTAAGTCAGACCAGCACAAACTGAATATTGTATATGACAAGGATTTCTGAAATAAATAACAAAACACCTGAATAATATATTCAGAATCAAAAACTAAAGTGGCTTCTGCATCACAAAAGCTGTTGTGTTGAGCCCTTAAAAATGTTCCTTTCACAGCTTAAGTTTTCAAACAAAGGACAACATAATTTATATATATATAAATGCTGTTTAAAAATGAAATCTATGCTATCATGCTAAGGAGCTGACTGAAAGCCGCGACTCCACAGTAGAGACAGGCTGCATGTTTTCAACAATGTTTCACCTGCAGAGAAAAACATGAAGAGAATCACTTAAGACACTTTGCTGTAGACCCATTCCACATAATAATATTCATTAAAACTGTATGTTAACACGTATCTTGCTGCATGAATCCGTGAGTAGGCTACAGTTTACAAATCCATGGGAACGGATTGCGAAAGTGTGCACGCAGATTATGAATTCGCGGGTACAGATTAAACAGATGTGAACAACTCTGAATACACGAAACACCATTGTACCCCCACTTTAAAAACAAGACAAAATCAATACCGGTGGCTCCTGGTGATACACTGAGGTCTAATGAAGCAAAATGTTCAGTCTTTACAGGAAAATGAACACTTCTTACAACAGTATAACCTTCAATCGAAAGCCTGGGCAACCAGCAGTCAGCGCATTCATGATTGTCTATAGAACGTAACTTCTCTGTCGCATGACAACGGATGCACGGGTGAGACACTGGAGCTGATGACACGGTTTGCCAGCTGCGATGGATGATTGCATCGTCTACTGACTCAACCCTAACCAGGATGATATAATTAAACAACTGTACACAATTTTGAATAAAGTTTTAATATTTTATTAACTAAACAAATGCACAGCTTCCACCAATAAAAAAATAGTTCAAGCAAGAGTACAGCGCCAACTGCTGTTACCTGGATGAGCCTGTGCTATTAGGTTTTACAGGTTGTTATCCAGGGATATAACATACCTCGGAATGTCACGACTGACTGAAGTAATTAGCTAATGATGAACTAATCATTTACAATACATGACTATGCGTTCATATAATATTAATAAGTGATGTTAATATTTTTATCTATGTTATGTAGATTAAGTTATAAATCATTTACAAAGCTTTCTGCACCCCCTAATGAAAAGTGTAAACTACTCATCAGTTGTAAATGTAAACTTTCCGGTTACAGGTTGGCTGTTTGTGTGTGTGTGTATGTGCATATATATATATATATATATATATATATATATATATATATATATATGGACACACAGGACACACCTTCTCTTTTTTAATTGATGATGGCGGTGCCTCAGAGTCTCTTTCTCCATTTTTCTGAGGGGTGGGTGTGACAACAGTAGCGTGCTGAACTGTCAAGTAATGTTCGTTTGTCTGCCTGGGGCTCGAGGATATAGAGCGACCAACTTTTTTTGAGCAAGCATTGATTATGCGTGACACAGTCTCAATTTGTGGGACGCATGAATTGGGCTTCAAACGCTGTGCGCGCATGCGCTACGTGGGACGGGTGGTCACCCTATTTGTAAATGATTAGTTCATCATTAACTTTTATCATTTTTCATTTTGGGGTGAACTATCCCTTTTATCCATACTACTCTAGCCTACTGCTGAAGTTGTTGATCAGCCGTCATTTTTGAGAGCCTGTGTGTGTCATAATATGTGCATTACACATACGGCTGCGTTAGCTGTAACAGAGATGTGTAAGATGTGTACAGGTATACAGTTGTTTACTGAAAGCCCTGACTGAAACCCCACAGTACTCACGGTCTGACAGTAGGTTCACTCCAACTCTGCTCATCATCACTGAAGAGAACAAAACAAGCAATCTGTAACAGAGACAACAATACTGAGTCTGCAGTTCCAGGTTCATTAGAAGGAAACAAGCTAGAGCAGAGGTAAAATACAGATAAAAGGCAGAATAATGTATAACAATTATAATAACATATGTAATATACAAAGATTTGATTAAGTTTCATAAACAAGAGCTCAATCTATAGAGTTAGCCTAACGTTAACAGTTACCTGAAAACTGCTAAGATGCTAACGGCCTTTTTTGAAGACATTAAACTTTTTCTATAAAATAAATGTAATTGAAACATGTCAATAACAAGTAAGAAACATGCCAGGAACGTTTGTGTGTAATATTTGTGTGATTTTAGCAACTAAACTTACCTAAAAAAGCCGTATCGAGAGATGCTGCTCAATAACCGTTTTTGTGTTGACGTCCCATTTCCATGGCAACTCTGCTCCCCGCACGCACAGGATTTATAATCTACAGTCTCATTCAATAATCACTCAATAATGAATTTAAAACTCTTTTTGTAGCCCAGAAAGCAACGGCAACAATAGCTCTAAAGCACCTGGTTCAATGTGTATTTAGATGTTTCGCATTATCGCATTATCTGTCTTGGCTGTCATTATCGGTCACGGTCTAAGCATTATCTCTTCCTGTTGTTCTTATTAAGGAAACTTGTTTGGGAGGATTCACTGTCAGCCCATGTGAATGTGCTACAAACTGAGTATCAGAAAACACATCTTGACACCTCGACTCTCAAAGACCACATAGCACGAATATTCTTCTGGAGGCGTTGAGATAGCATGGAAAGAACTTGTCTGAGGAGAATGTACTCAGAACACACCCATACTTAAGGACACCTGCTGGAGTGAGTAGAATTAAAACAATTAATGTAAAACTGCAAAATATCTGGTTTCAAATCTTTTCATGTAATATTTTAGTCTTCTGTACCCTTTTAGCCCATCTTTTAAAAATGTAAAACAATAAATAGTTTTAGAAAACAATGTACGATTTATCAGTAAGATAACATGAACTGCATATATTGTGACCCTTATACATTAGCTTCTAATTGTTTTTGCAGTTCTGCACTGCATGTAGCTACACTGTCTGAGCCAAAGAGGGTGGAACAGAATTTGAAAAGCGTTTTCATTTTATTATTTTTATTATCTATCTATATATCTGTCTTATTTGAATTGGCAATAATTGCTTAATTGGTTAATGTCACTTAACATAAGGTTACTAAACTGGTTTTGTGAACTATATATTTTCTCTATCAGGCAAAACCTATAGTTTTCTAGGGTAACACTTTACAATAAGGTTTCATTAGCTGATATTGACGTATTAACTAACATTAACTATGAGCAATACATTTGATACAGTATTTATTAAACTTTTTAAGTTAATTAGACTACAGCTGTTCTACACCAGCTGGCAAAATAGAATATAGGAAAATATGTTTATATGTCATTTTGTACACAAATACATATAAATTCACGACATTTTGATGTTTAAAAGTAAATGGGTTGTAAAAATAAATAAATAATTATAGATCTTCAAATATTTCACCTGTCAAACATAGTCTGTTTTGCTGTCAATACTGTTGACGGTGTCCTTTATCAGTAGGCTAGGCTTTATATTTATGCTTAACATGATATCTATATCTATACTTCATGTTGAGCATAAATATAAAGCCTACTGATAAAGGACACCGTCAACAGTATTGACGGCAAAACAGACTGTTTGACAGGTGAAATATTTGAAGATCTATAATTATTTATTTATTTTTACAGCCTTTACAACCTATTTACTTTTAAACATCAAAATGTCGTGAATTTATTATGCATTTGTGTACAAAATGACATATAAACATATTTTCCTATATTCTATTTTGCCAGCTGGTGTAGAACAGCTTTAGTCTAATTAACTTAAAAAGTTTAATAAATACTGTATCAAATGTATTGCTCATAGTTAATGTTAGTTAATACGTCAATGTCAGCTAATGAAACCTTATTGTAAAGTGTTACCCTAGAAAACTATAGGTTTTATATGCTATAGTATTGACGGCAAAACAGACTATGTTTGACCGGTGCAATATTTGAAAATCGATAATTATTAATTTCTTTTTTAAATTACATTTATATCTTTAAATCTTACACGTGAAAAATAGGCGTCAGTTCTATTTCTAGCTGGCACGCGTTTTCCGCACGGCCTGAGACGCGCGTCTCACGCAGGCAGTCTGCAAGCTCTAACCTGTTAACATGGGAGCCGAATTAAAAACGGACAGGCCACGCAGCTGAGGCGCTTGCGCCACGCATCCAGTGTGTCGCCGACCTAACCCCTCATTTACACTGAATACCTGTACGGCGCATTACGGCTGCGACAAGGTTTTATTCCGTCCTCCACGCGGTGCCAACTCACACCGGGAGCATATCAGAAGCGGAGCGACTGGATGCGTGAGACCACGTGATTTGCCTGTCCGACGTGTTTTTCTGATTCCAGAATGAATCTCTCGTCGTCCATTTCTTGTCTCCTACCAAGGATATATTGCCAATATACATGCAATACGTTTGTGAGTCTGCACAGGGTGTTTATTTCGAAATTGACAGGGATTTTTGACTTTTAATTTGTATTTCCGTAGCGACTTGGACGCGCGTCCGTCAAAAATAGACTAGGCGCCTATATTTAGCGAAGTGGCTGCTGTGTCTTTCACACAGGACCCTGGGCTCAGTTGCCCTTCAGATACAACGCGATTTGCGCTGCTATGTCAAGAGCAAAGTAGGTGGAGTTTTCAGAACTGCCCGTGCATACGTTCTATTTATAACAGTTCTTCTTTCTAATAACGTACAGGCCTGTTAATTGTATCGCACAGCTCAGGAAATTCCGACACAGTATAGTACTAGTCCATCCATTTTGATTTCCGTGCTTGTTTGGATGCCCCGATCGATTCTATTGGCTGCGCTGGCAATCGTCACAGAGCGCCGCGGCAAAAGTTGAACTATTTTGAACTTTGACCGCGGCGTGCGCACAGCTGCGCTTGCGCTTTGGTCGACGCAGCAACAAAACGTCCTTGCGCGGCGCAAGTCATGGGTTTTATAGCGCAGCGCCGCGCATACCGCGTCCTGTGTGAAAGGCCCATAAGTGTGCACAAATTATCCTGACTCATTGAAACTGGATCAAATACGTGAGATGGCGTGAATTTAAATGGTCGGCAACAGTTTAAAAGTAGCTAGTCCAACCTGTAATCCTGCTGCAGCTAGGTAGTTTTTCTCGATTGCTTAAAGATTTCTTGAAACTATGCCTCATATTCTCAGAAAAGTAAACCCACATCCATAACATCGCACCCATTTGGCGTAACTTTGCTTTAAAAATTGGTGGAACACCGCACAACTCGTTTTTATACTAGTTTTTTATTTAATAGATTAATTTATTAGAGGACTGGGTTTAGAGTTGGAAAAACTTAATTTTAGCCTTTTAAAAATACATTAATGTATTAGGGGCAGCGCAAGACAAATTTTGAACGCAGGTAGGCCTACTGATCACTGATGGGGAGATGGGCAATTTGGCGCTCCAGACTCATTCCCACTGGTCGAGCTTTCTGAGTTGGTCACAATAGAAGGTTTTATTATTATTATTATTATTATTAATAATAATTTTTTTTGTTGTTGTTGTTTTGCTTCAACAATGCATGCTGATGAATTTTTATCATAGTTTATATTTATATGGAAACGAAAGCGGTTAATCTTTCTATTTTATCAGTAGTAGGGACAGCATCGACCCTGGCAAAAAGTGGTGTGGAAATGTCTCATCGGCAAATTACGCCTTTACCCCAAACATCCTAGGTCAAAATGAAACTACTCTATGATGGTGACTTTTCATGTCAGGTTTTGGACTTTAATCCCCGCTTTTCTTATCGTCTTTTATGAAAAAGCAGCCTGGAGTTAGATTTGTTGACAAAACAGAGCAAAAACAATCAAAATTTTGTCTAAAACATAAGTGTATTAATATAATAAATTCTTGTTTTTTGAACTGCTGTATAAAATCAATATCACATTAGTAGGTGATCATGCTGCTTTTTGGTGGGAAAAACTTCGCATGATTGCGATTAACTATATGAAATGATAAAAATATATAAATTTCTGCCCCCATATCTTGAATTTTTTAATAATTCTAAATGCATAAAAAAATTGAATCATGCAGTGTGAGTGATCTAAAGTGCACCAATCTAACCTACTAGACTTCCTATTGCCTTAGCTGAACTTTAGCTAACTTACACTATAGCTCTCTCATGAGTCAGGGATGTTAGAAAGACAAATTAACTATTTTGTCTTTTGGATAATTAGCTGTAACTTCGAGGCACAGGTAGCTTAGTCTGTTGTTCATCACCACTCACCTCCACAGCAAGACAAACACAACTGAAAAGAGAGAGAAGGCTTCACTTCTGCGGCCGTCTGTGACTGTGATGTGCATGTGCCAGTCACTGAGACACAGAGGATTTCTCAGCATTTCCTGACCCCACCTGATATTTAGATTTTTATTTGTCTGACAGGGAAAGCTGTGCGCAAACAGAAACAAACTATACAATATGACTACATAAAAAAAAAACACTCCCCAGAAAAAGGGACACTCTCTTTAGAGGAAGAAAAAGAGCAGGTGCTCAAGGCCCTTTGATGTGTGCATGTGCCTGCTTACCATTCTGTAACTATTAAAATGATAGTGCTCTCCTGACAACCTATTATGTTCCCATACAACAGCATTATTGAATTACAGCAAAGTATTTCTCTAACTGTTCTGTTAAAGTTGCAAAGATCAAAGCATAGAGCATAACAAAGATGTGCCTACCATCTGAACTCTGAATAAAAAAAATATTCTATTTAATTTGTACTGCACTTTAACTATCTTCTCTGAATTTTTAATCTTCAAACAGGAATCCCTTCTGTGGCACTGAACCTGCATTAAGTATGTTGTACTACAACACACAGTGGAATTAAAAACCTGTGATAAGTAGCTATAAAATTAGCTAGATTAGTTATAATAACATGTTCAGACGTAAATAAGCAACAGACTAAACAGATAAATAAGTTTTGCCGATATTCTGCCATCTGATTTAGATGTAGCCAATGTTTCCAGAGAGAATTAAAGAAATCCCAGTGCAAATCAACACTTGGACTAATTGTTCCATTAGACGTAAATTTTGTCTGTGGTAGCCATGCTGGTTCAGTATGCCTTCAATTTTGAATAAATCTCCAACAGTTTCCCCCTTCAAAGCACCCCCACACCATCACACCTCCTCCACCATGCTTTACGGTGGGAACCAGGCATGTAGAGTCCATCCATTCACCTTTTCTGCGTCGCACAAAGACACGGTGGTTGGAACCAAAGATCTCAAATTTGGCGTCACAGACCAAAGCACAGATTTCCACTGGTCTAATGTCCATTCCTTGTGTTCTTTAGCCCAAACAAGTCTCTTCTGCTTGTTGCCTTTCTTTAGTAGTGGTTTCCTAGCAGATATTCTACCATGAAGTCCTGATTCACACAGTCTTCTCTTAACAGTTGTTCTAGAGATGTGTCTGCTGCTAGAAATCCGTGTGCCATTGACCTGGTCTCTAATCTGAGCTGCTGTTAACCTGCCATTTCTGAGGCTGGTGACTCTGATGAACTTATCCTCTGCAGCAGAGGTGACTCTTGGTCTTTCTTTCCTGGGGCGGTCCGCATGTGAGCCAGTTTCTTTGTAGCACTTTATGGTTTTTGTGACTGCACTTGAGGACACTTTCAATGTTTTCCCAATTTTTCGGACCGACTGACCTTCATTTCTTAAAGTAATGATGGCCACTCGTTTTCTTGTACTTGGCTGATTTTTTCTTGCCATAATACAAATTCTAACAGTCTATTCAGTAGGACTATCAGCTGTGTATCCATCTGACTTCTGCACAACACAGCTGATGGTCCCAACCCCATTAATAAGGCAAGAAATCACACTTATTAAACCTGAAAGGGCACACCTGTGAAGTGAAAACCATTTCAGGTGACTACCTCTTGAAATTAATCAAGAGAATGCCAAGAATGTGCAAAACAGTAATCAAAGTAAAAGGTGGCTACTTTGAAGAACCTACAATATGACATATATTCAGTTGTTTCACACTTTTTTGTTATGTATATAATTCCATGTATAATTCCACATGTGTTAATTCATAGTTTTGATGCCTTCAGTGTGACTCTACAATTTTCATAGTCATGAA
This sequence comes from Carassius gibelio, assembly GCF_023724105.1. Classification (NCBI taxonomy): domain Eukaryota; kingdom Metazoa; phylum Chordata; class Actinopteri; order Cypriniformes; family Cyprinidae; genus Carassius; species Carassius gibelio. Next base: position 2,727,698 of record NC_068395.1, on the reverse strand, counting down.
AATAAAGAAAACTCTTTGAATGAGAAGGTGTGTCCAAACTTTTGGTCTGTATATATATATATATACATCTCCTCACTTTGAGTTCACTTTATAATTAGACGTGGAAGGGGGGGGGGGGTGGGGTACTCTAGGCTTCATGCCATTCCCGAGCTCGGGGCCCTTCCCCAGGCAGCACGGCAAATATGCATACCATACCTCAGCTAATTATATGTAAGCGTGAACTCGTGAAAACACCTTCTGTGAGACTATCCATAAGATACTCTGAAACATGAGAACACAAAACCAAACTGATGGAAGCATAAACATTCCTAACGCGTCATAGCGTAACATCATACTTTCAATCATTGTATTTTCATGAGGAAATTATGTTTGCATTTTCATTTATTCACAGCCTATTGTTGCTATACATTTCAGTTCAAAGTGCCATTGTTTAAACAAAATGCTCTACTGAATGACGTTGACGTTTCATACACGTTCAGTTGTTATGCTTTCAAATTTGATGCAATTAGTATTTTAACAATATGTATACACACCTCCTGAGTAACTATACCACTTGTGCAGTCAAAATGTTGTAATGGTTATTCTGTAATGGCCAATGGTTTGTGTGTAATGTGTGTGACATTTATTTTGGTATGACATTAAAATTCCTTTTAGAATAATAGTGCATAAATAGGAGAGGCAAAACAAATGTAATTATTTCTGAAATTAATTAATTTTATATACCTTTTATTTATACCTACCTGCAGACACGGAAATTACATACACTTTACAGTACAAATATTTTGAGCATCCCTTATTCTGACCCTTATTTTCCTATATAATATATAATATATAATCATATAAATAATCCACGCAACAGTTTAAAAGTAGTTCAACCTGCAATCCCGCTGCAGGTTGTTTCATCGAAACTATGCCTCATTCTCAGAACAGGAAACACAAATCCATAACTTCTCACCCAATTCCTCAAACCCCCTATTTTCAGGTCGAAATGTAACTATTTCACTCTTGCTGAAAAAAAAAAAAAAAACACTTTTCCCTCAGGCATCGCACACAAGACCTCAAAAACACACAACGACATAGTCTTACACACTGGTAAGATATTCAAAACAACATTTCCAAAACTGGTAAGTTATGTTGCCTTTTTATGGCCTATATTTTGATTCATTCATGTACTGCACAATACAACTTACAAAAATTATTCTGCCTCAGCATCCCGTCTTTGGTCTGGGTCAGGCCAGAGAATCTGGTCCACATCACAGGCTATATTGGCTTCATGGTTCCTATGCTTTCTGGCTGAAGTTTTGGTCACTTTTGATTGCTGGCGGTGCTTTCACTCTAGTGGTTGCATGAGACAGAGTCTACAACCCACACAAGTGGCTCAGATAGTGAACGTTCTAGCTTACTGCTCTGCACTTTGCTTCTTATTTCTGTACTTTTCTCTGATTTTTCTAAGATTTTTTACTTCAGCAGATCAGCACAGTGCTCAAACAACAGATTTTTGGCACAAACGCTAAAACTAAAAACTTTGGGACTGGAATAATTCTACAAAAATTTGACTTTGCCTCCCACTGCCAGCAGCTTACATTCCGGAGACAGGAAAACAACTGCCTACATTCAAACAGAAGAGAGAGAAAATGCCTCCTGTTGGATCTACTTGTTGCATGAACTGCTGCAAACTTCTACAAAGGATTGTGATTCTTGAAACAAAGTTACTTGCTGGACTTCCGAAACAGATGGAACACTCAGCAGACCGTAGTCATGGACCCCCTCAGCATACAGCCGGTGAGTCCCATGAATCTTCTGAATCTAAACAGTTTATACCAAGTGTAGAGGAACAAGCCGAAACTGACCGACCACACAAATTGATGGCACAAACAGGGAGCAAGACCCAAAGGAACACGAGATATCAGATTGTCACGAGTTTCTCGTATTGCTGCTGTAGCTTCCTCTACCCCAGATTCGACTATGACAAGGCTTGTAAATACTGGTATTCTACCACCCCCTATACAACTGGAGAACAGATTTGAATCATTAATAAATGTGGGTGATGAATCCCCAAATGTGATTAAACATGGATCGGATCAGCCAGCAGCTAACATCGCTACTAACAGGCGCTCAAGGTCGAGCAGACAGCGATATTCAGCTCAGAGCGCAGCCGAGCCCAGGACTCTGATAGTGGGTGACTCTGTTATCAGAAACATTCGTAGCAGGACTACAACAACATGCCGCCTTCCTCAAGCAACGGTCTCTGATGTGAACAAGGAACTTAAGAACATTCTGATGAAGCACAAGACTGCAAATCGAATCATCATCCATGTGGGAAAGAATGATATTCGGCAAGAGCAGTCAGAACTCCTTAAGAAGGACTTCAGTGAACTCTTTGAAACACTTCAAAGACTCAAAGTTCAGTCGTTCATCAGTGGACCACTCCCAGCAAGGGGAACAAATATGTTTTCACGGATGCTTGGGCTGAAACCATGGCTACAAAGATCTTGTAATATAAAAGGAGTGAATTTCATCGACAACTTCAATCTTTTCTGGGGCCATAGACAACTGTTTAAACCAGATGGCCTCCACCCAAACAAACTTGGTGCTAGAGTGCTTAAAGGTCCCATGACATGGATTATTTCCTTTTCTTTAAATGCTTTTTAATGTTTCCTTAGGTGTACTTATATTGTTAGTATGATTTAGAAATAAAAAGCATTTTTAGATCCTGATATTAGCCCTCTGGTTCGAATGCTCTGTTTGAAGGGGCTTGTCTGCTGTAAAACTCTGGGTAAACGACAACTGTTTTGATTGGCTGACATCTTTGCATACGAAATGCGTATAACATGTGAAACCCCTCTCATATACACATTTACTATTACAGCTGTCAAGATTAAAGAATTGTGGATTTGTTGATTATATAATTATTTTTTGATCTTTTCACATCACATGAAAGGCTGCAGAGATGAGCATTGAGTAGACAGAGTCTGTTTATCGCGTGAATGCAGTGATCTCTTCATTATTGCAACACGATTTAGAAAGAAAGTCTGTGTGAACTTGAATGATTAGCTACACATCAGAAATCACTGATCACAGATCAGGCATTAATGAACACTGTTACTCACTGTTTGTGCTGGTGCTGTCGAGTCCATATCATAAAAGTCTGTTTGTAACGCCTGTGCTGACATTGCGACTGAATTATATGTAAATATTTGGGTGGGCAAAGAAGAGAAAGGGGAGGTAACAATTCTCCTTACAACATCACAATGACGAGATTCAAGATCAGCCCGTTTGAGCTTCCATTTTCTCAAAGGCAGAGAAAGATAGCAAAATCTCAATTTAAACCAATTAAAATGTCTAGAAACTTGGGGACCATATACAGGCTAGAGGAACTCATATTAATGTTAAAAAAACCTCAGAAACTGAAATTTTCATGTCATAGGACCTTTAAGGACAATATTGTGTTTCAATCCATTCAGCACACACACACTGGGTATGAGTCATCATGTGGTTGACATATCCCACAAGGACACTGATAACACCATGCAGCCAAAACAAGCACTGTGGACGGACACTATCCCGGCTGAGCCCTGCCCACAGAGTGCCTCACAGACAGACCGTGATATATCAAAACAGCTACAAGATTCAGCACCCAAGGACGGCTTTCTGGAAAACAGCCAAAGAAGCCAGGACAACATACTATTGCTCTCTCCAGCATCTTCTGTGCTTTTCACAGAAAATGGAAGAATTGGTGTATGCTGGGACTAAACTCTCTCACTCATTCGCTGCTAGCCCTCAGATATAAAAAAAAAATGGCGGGCCCCCCAACCACCAAAGCCTGTGGGCACTGTTCCTGTAAGAGCTCTCCAACCGCTGCCATAATGCCAGGGCCCAAACCCTCTATCTGTTGAAGGTGAACCAAAAAAAAACTGATAGCAGTGATATTTGTCGGGTCCCCGCTATTATAGCAGCGGGAACCTAGTGTGCCTGTAGCTTTCTCTATTTCAGTTTTATCACGTGATAGAAAGTCTAAAGCCTTTTCAAGCCGAAGGGCAAACTCATCTTATCTGCGGCCTATTATGCATCAAACTAAGATTGATGTAAAGAAACAAAGCACTGCCATCAAGCTAGAACTTGTAGGGTGTTTCACACTTGGTTCACTTGCCTGGTCCGAACCTGAGTTCGGTTGCTCCCCCTCCCCCTGCCCTCGCTGGACTGTGTTCATATTATAATATTTGAGTCCGAACCGCAGTTCGCTTGCATCATCAAGCCAGCAGCTGTTTACCCCGTTGCTTGGTAACGACAGCGCAGGAGAAGGCGGCAAATGCATAACATTACTCTCTGCACTTTTTGATTACGTTTTTGAACTGTATGTTTTGTCTATAAAGCTTCGGTATATAACGGCACTTAAGTCTGTCTTACGAATGTGCTGAAAATGCTCTAAAGAACATTGAAGGCAAACAAAAATTAGATGTACAGCTCTCTGCTTGCAGTGCGTCAGTCACGCTCATCAGGAAAGTGAGTGAAACACACACAAACACACATTTTCAGCAAATAATTTGTCATTAAAAGCGGTTCACTTCCACGATTTGGTACGATTGCGTTCACATAAGCAGCGAACTGTACTAGAGTTCACAAAAAGCGTACCCCAGACCACGGAGAAAAACCCAAAAGACCATGCCCCCAAAAACCATGGTTACTATAGTTAAACCATGGTTACCACAAAATAACCATGGTTTTGCTATATTAACCATAATTTAACCATGATATTTGTAGTAAATCTGTGGTTATACAAATGGTGGTCAACACGCCAAAAAACCATGGGTTACTACAGTTTTACTATAATAAAACCATGGTTATTTTTCGTAAGGGCGCATCTGAGTACGGAAGACAGCGTTCACATCATCCAAACGAACCGAACTCTGACATCAATCAACCCGGGTACGCACCAAAAGTGCTAGTGTGAAAGCACCTTTAAACATTAGCTCACTAAAAAATAAATCATTTCTAATCAATGATTTTATAACCACAAACAATCTGGATTTTATGTTTCTAAATGAAACATGGCTAGAAGACAGCTGCAGTGCAACAATCCTAAATAAAGTAGCCCCTCCTAACCTCACTTACATTAGTGTCTGCAGGACTATTAGGAGAGGTGGAGGTGTAGCTGCTCTAGTTAAAGATGTCCATCAATGCAAGCAAGTGTCATTTGGTCAGTACCTGTCTTTAGAATATCTAGGGATTGTGCTGAAAGGTGCTCCACTCATTTTGATTATTATTATTTACAGGCCTCCAAAATACTCTCCAGCCTTTGTTGAAGAGGTCACAGAAATTTTATCAATTATTTCCTCAGAGTTTGACTGTTTTGCAATTGCAGGGGATTTTAATATTCACATAGATAATGCAGAAAACAAAACTACAAAAGAAATGATAATGGTTCTAAACACTTTTGACCTGATTCAGCATGTGCATGGACCCACACACAAAGGTGGATCTAGTCATCAGTAGGGGTCTAAACATTTCATCCATTGTTACTAAGGACATAGCACTGATCTGATCACTTCTGTATTTTCTTTGATATATTGATCCCTGCTACCACTGAATCTAGATCTGTCTCTGTCAGAAGGAGATGCATAAATGAGAACACAAGTGTACTATTTGTGGAGGCTATATCTTTAACACCAAGCATTTCTGCAGACTCTGTTGATATTCTCCTTGATTCTTTCAACTCAGAAGTTAAGAATGTTATTGATGATATTGCGCCAATAATAGTCAGTAAGAAAACAAACAGACAGAAATCAGTTTGGAGAAGATCAACAGCAGTTCAGACTATGAATGTGAAACTAGCCACAGCTAGACTCTCAAACCTTATAAACAGTAACTTAAACAACACTCATACTCTTTTTGCCACTGTTGATAGACTGAAACCCCCCCCAAGTCAGATTCCCAGTGATATGCTATTAGACAGCAAATGCAATGAGTTTGCTTCCTTCTTTCCTGAGAAGATCATAAATATCAGGAAGGCGATTAGCACACCCTCAAATAATGCAGAGGTCAGACAGATTCGGCCACAATATCAAAAAGATACTATATTTATTTTTAAGCTATTGATAGCAAAATTCTGGAAGACATAGTGCAGCACCTAAAATCGTCAAACCTGCTATCTCAACACACTTCCCATGTCTTTTTTCAAAAGTGTGCTTAACTGCTTAGAAGCAGATCTTTTAGAAGTCGCGAACACCTCACTTCTTTCTGGGACATTTCCAAACTCCCTAAAAACTGCAGTTGTTAAGCCCCTCCTGAAAAAGTGCAATCTTGATAACGCCATTTTGAGCAATTTTAGACCAATATATAATCTTCCTTTATAGACAAAATTATAGAAAGGTTGTTTTTGATCAGCTGAACAAATAGTTAAACTCAAATGGATACCTGGACAATTTTCAATCTGGTTTTCGACCACATCACAGCACAGAGATAGCACTCATTAAGATAATAAATGATATTCGCTTGAATTGTGACTGGCAAAATATCGGCGCTGGTATTGCTAGGTCTTAGTACTGCGTATGACACTGTCGATCCTAACATACTTCTACAATGTTGTATGACACTGCAGGACATGCATCCAAAATACTTAAGTGCTAAAGTTTGGTTAAAACATTTGTAGACATATCTAGCAGGACAGCACTTCAAAAACACGACAAAGGGAAAGACAATTGCCTTATACTACATACAATCTTGACTTGAGTGTCTTATTGTTTGTGGGCTTTATGTAAAAAGTTTTGGGCAAATGAAATCAAAATACTTACATTTAAATGTGAATTCCTCCGCAGACCTCTCACCTGCCTTGTTATTTGAATATATAGATTAGATTAGATTCAACTTTATTGTCACTGCACATGTAGGTACAAGGCAACGAAATGCAGTTAGCATCTAACCAGAAGTGCAATAAGCAGTAAGTACAGAATAAAGGTCTATAATATGTACAATAACTATACAGGTAAGTATTATGGACATAATTTACAGATATTAAATACTATAAGCACGATATACAGATAGGTGTACTATGAACATACTATACAGATGGGCTATGTAAAAGTGTATGTACACTATAGGCAGAACTATGAACATAATTTACAGTATTGCAATGGACAGTAAAGTGCATAGAAAATATTACAATGTGCAAATGGATTATACAGTGTTCCTGGATGAACAGACAGTAGTGCAAGTAATAACAAGTTACTGTTTTTTGCTTGTTGTGAATAAATAAATAAATCAGAGTGTTGAAGAGGGGGAGGAGTCTATGTGTGGTGTGGGGGGTGTTGAGGGGTGTTAGAGGGCAGAGTTCAGCAAGGAGACCGCTTTAGGGAAAAAGCTGTTCCTGAATCTTGTGGTCCTTGTTCGGAGGCTCCTGAAACGCCTCCCGGAGGGGAGGGGGTTAAACAGTCCGTGGTCAGGGTGAGAGGAGTCCTTGAGAATGCTGCGAGCTCGACGTAGACAGCGTTTCCTCTGGATGTCCTCAAGAGCAGGAAGTGGTGTCCCTGTGATGCGCTGGGCAGTTTTCACCACCCTCTGCAGTGCCTTGCGGTCAGCCACTGAGCAGTTCCCATACCAGACTGTGATGCAACTGGTCAGGATGCTCTCGATCGCACACCGGTAGAAGTTCACCAGGATGGATGAAGACAGCTGGTTCTTCTTCAGTGTCCTGAGGAAGAAAAGGCGCTGGTGAGCCTTCTTGACCAGGCTGGAGGTGTTTGTGGCCCAGGACAGTTCCTCCGAGATGGTGGTTCCCAGGAACTTGAAGCTGGAGACACGTTCAACAGCCAGCCCGTTAATGTGGATGGGGTCATGCGTGCTTCCATTCTTCTTCCTGAAGTCCACAATGAGCTCCTTGGTCTTATTGGTGTTAAGGAGCAGGTTATTGTCTGCGCACCATGTGGCCAGGTGCTGTACCTCTTCCCTGTAGGCAGTCTCATCGTTGTCACTGATGAGGCCAATCACCGTGGTGTCATCTGCAAACTTAATGATGGAGTTGGATCCATGCACAGGCTTGCAGTCGTGGGTGTAAAGGGAGTAGAGGAATGGGCTCAGCACACAGCCCTGTGGTACGCCAGTATTAAGTGTGATGGTGGTGGAGTGGGTGTGACCTGACCGAACATGCTGAGGCCTGTTGGTCAGAAAGTCCATAATTCAGTTGCAGAGGGAGGTGTTGATGTCCAGGTCTCCAAGTTTTGTGGTCAGCTTGGAGGGAATGACGGTGTTAAATGCTGAACTGAAGTCAACAAACAACATCCTAACATACGTGTTGTTATTGTCCAGGTGTGTGAGTGCAGAGTGCAGCACTGTGCATACTGCATCCTCTGTGCTCCTATTTCTGCGGTAAGCAAATTGGTGTGGGTCCAGTGTGGGTGGGAGGCAGTCTTTGAGGTGTGCTAGGACCAGTCGCTCGAAGCACTTCATAATGATGGGTGTGAGTGCTACGGGGCGATAGTCATTCAGGCACATTGGGGAGGAGTGTTTCGGTACTGGCACAATGGATGTGGACTTAAAACATGTTGGCACAGTTGCTTGGGTGAGGGACAGGTTGAAAATGTCTGTGAAGACCCCTGCAAGCTGCTCTGCACATGCCCTAAGCACACGTCCAGGAATGCCATCCGGGCCAGCAGCCTTGCGTGCGTTGATCCGGCTCAGTGCAGTGTGGACATCTGAGGGGGTGAGTTTAAGGGGTTGGTGGTCTGCTGAGGGTGAGATTTTGGTGGCCGTCTCCTTGCTGTTGCTGTTGAAGCGAGCATAAAAGTCATTTAGCTCATTAAGGAAGGAGACGTCCGTGACTGTTGGTGTGGAGTTGCTTGACTTGTAGTCACTGATGATCTGGATGCCCTGCCACATGCGTCAGGGGTCAGAGTTGGAAAAGTGTTCCTCTACCTTCAGCTTGTAGCAGTACTTGGCCTTTTTGATGCCCCTTTTCAGGTTAGCCCTGGATTTACTGTAGGCCTGAGCGTCATCTGACCTGAAGGCAGAGTTGCGGTCTTTCAGCAGAAGTCGAACCTCCTTGTTCATCCATGGCTTCTGATTAGGGTATGTTTTTATCTGTTTTTCTGTTGTTACACTGTCAATGGTGGAGTTGATGTGATCCAGTACAGAGTAGGGTGTAGATATCAATGTCCGTGTGAGAGCCACAGGCAGCCTGAGAAGCAAACATACTCCAGTCAGTGTGTTGAAACCTGTCTTGAAGTAAAGAGTCTGCTCCAGTTGGTCACACTTTGATGGTCTTCACTGATGGCTTCACACGGTTGATGAGGGGTGAATACTTAGGGGTGAGAAACAAAGAAAGGTGATCAGACTGTCTGAGGTGGGGGAGGGGGCTCGCGATGTAAGCTCCATTGATGTTTGTATAAACATGATCCAAAGTTTTGTCTCCTCTGGTGTGGCAGGAAACATGCTGGTGAAATTTGGGGAGTACTGTTTTTAATTTGCAGTGATTAAAATCACCCGCGACAATAAAAGCGGCCTCTGGGTGAGCAGTCTGTTGTTTACTAATGGCTGCATGAAGTTCGTTCAAAGCAAGCTTGGCATTAGCATCCGGTGCAATATAGACTGCGGTTATTATGGTGGAAGTGAACTCCCGTGGCAGATAAAAAGGTCTACATTTAACCATGAGAAACTCTAGGTTAGCTGAGCAGTGTCTCCCAACAATGACAGTGTTCGTACACCAAGCTTTGTTGACATAAATGCACAATCCACCACCTCTTGTCTTGCCGGAGTCATCTGCCGTTCTATCTGCCCGGAGCGTGTAGCGTCCTGCTAGCTCAATAGCATTGTTGGGTACGTCGCTGTGTAGCCATGTTTCCGTGAAAACCATGACATTGCAGTCCATAAGTCTCTTACTGTGGGTGATGCGGAGTCGTAACTCATCCATTTTGTTCACCAGTGACCGCACATTAGCGAGGAAAATGCTGGGTAAAGAGAGCCGGAGCGGTGTTAGCTTTAGCTTGGCTCTTAGACCTCCGCGCTTCCCCCGCCTTTGTTTACGATCTCGACGCCGCCTGCGAGCACTTCCGCCCGGCCGGGTAGAGTGCGAAGCCTCGGTTGTTCTAGCGATCTCAGGGATGAGTCGAAGATTGGTGATAAAACTGCTGGTAAAGTCCTCACCGATATCCAAAAGCTCCTGTCGGGTGTATGATGTTAAAGCAAAGCTGTTCAGTACGAACAGACCCGAGATGAGCAGGAATAATACTGCAAAATTGCAAAAACTGGAGAGACGCTGAGCCTCGCGATGTGTTCGCGCCGCCATCTTGGTCACCGTCGTCATATGTAAACAAGTGATTCCGGGATATGGTAGGGTGTGAAGTGTCTATCAGATGTACACTTCATCTTCATGGGAAATGAAGGGCGCAGTTGAAGTTGCTTTCGAAATTCGTCAGCCTTTGTCGCGCTGCGGTGATGCATTCACACTTCAAATGCGGTCTTCGAAGTGCGCATTCTGAATTTGGGACAACTTACGTCGTGACGCTGTGACGCAATCGCACTTCACATCTGCACTTCGGAGTAAGCACACTTCAGTTTGGTACAACCTTCCAGTATTCCATTAAAAAATAAGACTAGTCAATTTTGATTTCATGTCGACTTTAAATATCAGAGTGCAACATTTGCGCAGAGCCATGATGCTGAGTGAAATGCACAACATCTATTCTTATTTGTCTACATATTTTATCTTCATTACACATCTTGTTTGGTTTTATTTTGTATAATTGCATGTAAAAAACGATTAACTTTGTAATTGATATGCAAAATGTGAAACTGCAATCTTATTTCCAGTCTATAGCATTTTATAATTATTTGTACAATAATATTTACCTTAACCTGCTTTGTGTCTTTATTATTTAATGCAAAAGAGTTTTATTAAAACCAGTTTATGAGAGATATGCATCCATTTAATCTTGATCAAGAACAACTAATGATCAATCATTTGGAGCGATATCAGCGTTAGATCACTTTAATATGTCAAATAGCTTTCAATTTACATGTTATATATAATTGCAAATATCTTCGTTGTAGACTTGTGAAGATTTATTTTTAATGCAGATCCCATTGACTTGTTCGGCATTGTTGAGAACGCCCACAAAAACGTCATAACCGTTTATACCGTGGGAGAAATCAAACCATTCGAATTAATGCACAGAGACCTTATTAGGCGCTTGATCTTTGTAGGAAATTGATTTTTGTTTGGTGCAGTGCCGAAAAGTTGCTGTGTGGCATTTTGTACCTCTAATAAGAAGAAGAAAAAAAAAAGTGATCTGAAGATGTAAATGACTGATAAACAGACGGACGGAGCGAGTAGCAAAGATAGGCTTCACTACTCTGCAATGATCTGTCATTAGTCCTGTCCTCTGCATGGCTTACACTAACGCTCCTTCGCATCACAATCAAATAAATCTCACCAGTGTTTGTCATGTCATAATCTATTAAAACATGTATTTTCGTATTAAGATACACAGGCGTAAATTTAATCAGTTAATTAACTAACAGTTGGGGGGGGGGGGGGGCAGTAAACATAAACATACCAATGTTTGGAAGTGGACACAATAAATATAGATAAAATTGTACTTGTACAGACACAGCCTTTACTATTTGTGCAGCTGGGAGGCCGTGCCAAATTGCACAACTTACACAAAAGCTGTTGTAGTCACGCTGCAACAGTAATCGGGTCCATTGTAGACATGAGCGCACTCATCAAAAGAAATTACATTGGAATCATCAGTATAAAAGAGAAATTAATCACTTTATCCAATGTTTAAGTGAATAAAATCGCTCATTGGACTTGTTGTGTGTGTATAGGTGACGCAGCTTTGCCATGAACTTTTGTACAAAGCTGAAGGCTTTCATTTTTTCCCGTCAATAAAATAAGAAGTCTGGAATGAGCTAAAAGATTTATTGCTCTCAAAGTGCTTCAAGCATATCCCTTTCTGTTTAAATGTTGAAGGAAGTTTCTGTTAATTTAACAGAAAATGTCCTGGTAACTTTCTGCCAGTACATCATCCGTTTTTTTTACGGAATTTTTTTTACAGTGTGGAGAATAGCCAAAAGCAAGGTTTCAGTTGTGATTTCTGACATGTTTATGATTCACTGATGTAAATACAACATTTAATATATCTCCTTTAACATATATTTTAAAACATACTGTTTCATATTTAAAACATACACTGTTTTCCTATTAGCCTTGACGGTGAGTGTCAAATTATAGTCTAATACAGTTTAAACCCACCCAAACATAAAATTTATTGAGCAATTTTTGAAGGGGACACAAATAATACAGCTAAAATTGTACTTGTAAGGACAAGCATACACAGCCTTTACTATAAGTGTAGCAGGGAGGTGCTAATATACTTTAGCGGAGAAACTTGCTTACTAGCCCATAGCAATTTGCAAAGATTCATAAAAAACCTTATACTCACTTCTTCTGTAGATGAAGCCGTATCACAAATGATTAGTGCGAACATAAGCATTTACTGAACTGAAAGTGACATACAGCCAAGTATGGTGACCCATTCTCAGAATCCATGCTCTGTATTTAACCCATCCAAAGTGCACACACACAGCAGTGAACACACACAAACCGTGAACACACACCCGGAGCAGTGGGCAGCCATTTATGCTGCGGCACCAGCAAAAATCCTTTCCCATCAACTGGTCAAAATGTACAACACATGCAAGACACATGTGCTTTGATGTAAACAAGCACGCGATAAGCACATGGACAACACAGATGAATAAAAACCACATTCACTCTCTGACAGCAGATGGCGCTAAGCTTCAGAAAATGCAGCCTGGAAACCCCATAAATAAAGCAGCTGGCTACTTTCTAAAACAATGAAATAATTTGAAATAGTCATTCAGTTTTGTGTATTTTCTATGGTGTTCATCACAGCACCAAATACTTAAATATTTAGACTTAATTGTACATTTATTTTCACACTCTTTTATTTTAATTTAATCTAGACTACAACATGCCCTAGATATTATTTGGAAGTGTTTTGATTCTTTATTATTCATTCACACTTTACATTAGGGCTTCATTAGTTAACATTAGTTAATTCATTAGTTAACAAACTGCCAATGAAAAATTCTTCTGAACATTTATTAATCTTAGGTATTCCAATATTTAATAACATGTTGTTAAAATCAAAAGTTGCAACTGTGTTATTTAATGAGTTATCATGAACTAAGACTTGTATTTTTTTTTAACAAAGATTAATAACTTCTGTGCTACATGTGCTATTTTTAACTACCTATAATCTTATAATTCAGTTATGTAACACAAGATGTTTATTGTTGGACTGGAGTGGTGTAGATTACTTGTGGAGTGTTGTTAAGTTTTATTAGCTGTCTCTCAGCCTGACGACACAAGGATCCGGTGTCAATGCATCTGGTTATTTGGAGATTTTACTCCTCCCAAAACTGTAAAAAAATTAAGTTGTGAGCATGTTATACTGACCCAGATGTGATGAAGTGTAAAATGGAACTTGTAAACTCAACTGAAAAGCGATACTATCAATCGTTAAGTGCACTGTTAAGCCTCAAAATCCTCAGAACATTTAAAACAATTGTGTTAGAACACAGGGAGATGTAAAAATAAAAAGAGATGAATGAAACGAGTGCTCACTCTGTTTCACACTCAATCTATTTCTCATGTTTTTCTTCCTAGAGCTGATTTGAATTTGATCCATCACAAGACATTGATGGGGTCTGTTCCCTGTTGAGAATACAATAACTTTAAAACAATGCTGAATGCATTTCAATTAAAATGGAGAGAAATCATGCCCTAAAGGCCCTAAATGCCTTGATGCAAATAAGCTGTTTTTATGCAAATCTTTTAGGAAAATACTCATATGCAAATATGGAGTGGGCAACCGGTGCAGACAGAACAGGGTTCTACTGATAACACATACAGGGTGTAGTTTGTCATGTTTTTTAGCATTTTTAGTATTTTATTGCATTTGGACCCGTTTGTATATTAAAAATGGCCTACTTGGTCTCATAGCATATATGTACCTGGTTACACGTTTTAGCGAGACGCGAAATACTTACCAAAAAGTACACATCACTGCAACTTCCAAAATAAATGAACACTAGAGGCAGTAAAGCTCTGACACCTTTTATTCCTTTTCACACAAATGTACAGTTTCGATAAATAAAGCATAATCTTTTGTACAATTACTTGAAAAATATCATGACTTCAAAACAATATGAATATGCTGGGAGATTTGAATGTTAGTATCACACATATCCCGCTTTATGGGTTTTCATAGATGGTAGGTTTGTTTGGTAGCTCACAGACAGAGACATACTTAAGAGGGTTTGAATCCCATGTAACCGCGGTTCGACAAAACATTTCAAATCTGCATATAAGGAAGTTCAGATGGCACTATTTTTTTCCATTTGTTAACACTATCTGGCAGGTTTAGGGTTGGGTTTGTTGTAAGAGCATATTTCCAACACGATAGAACATTAACTTTTAGCGACAGTCCGTGGATATTTGAATTCTGAACCACTGCAATAGGCCAGAAGCAACAAACGTAATAGAAGCAACATAAAAACACAGTAATACGTACCCATTTTAACGTAATAAAAACGTGCTAGGGTTCATGAATTGAACCAATGTTTTAGTGCCACTCAGTGGACATTTCTCATTGAACCTGCTGCGAAATGTGCAGTTGGGTACGTAAATGGTGTTACACAAAAAGTGCACAGAGGTACCTATTTTTATGAGACCAGGTTGAAAATGGCGCATAAAAGTTTAATTTCTTGAAAGATGAAAACACACATATCTTTAGTGTGCATTTGAGTTGATGCCGTTTCACATGGATGATGCAATTGACATTTTTTTGTATCGGTAACCTGAATGTGCGAAGCTTCAGGTGTCATTCACTTGGAGTTATCTTAGCTGTAGAAAAACAGTCTGTTATGCTGATTGATATCATATTTTAAAATGTTGTTCTAATCATGAACACATTGGTTTATAGCGCAAGTTTAATGTTTACTATACTTCTACACTTGTTGTTCTTCTAGTTATTTACCTATAGCAGCTAATGAATCGGAATTCGGACATTTGCAGAAAATAGCTTACTTCTACAATGGATAAATAAGCTGAAGACTAGAAACAAATAAATAATTTTCTAAAAAAATAAAATGACAACAGAGCATTGAATCTTTATTGGCACTGCAGTGTATTTAGTGACAATATTGTTCCAGTAAACATGCAAAGACCAAAAACCGATGACACTTTGACATTTGTGACAATGATGACTTTGGGGTAACTTTATCTACAGCGATATCGTTGACTTGATTGCAAATAAATGCACAGAGACTATTCAACTGAACAGAGATGACATCACTGAATTCAATGATGAACTGCCTTTAACTATCATTTTGCATTATTGATACACTGTTTTCCTAATGAATGTTGTTCAGTTGCTTTGACGCAATGTATTTTGTTTAAAACGCTATATAAATAAAGGTCACTTGACTTGACTTGACTTTGCAGGCCTGTTGATTTGATCAAATAAAATACAAATCTGACTATTATATAAATAAGTAATATGCAGGTTACGCCATCAAAATATATTTTAAAAAAAAAATTCTACCTCAAGCAAAAATGAACTTGAGTTTAATCCTACACTCTCAGAAAAAATTTGGTACAAAAACTGTCACGGGGTAGTACCACCCAACATCCCCCCAGTGACAGTTTTTGTAAAAAACAATTCTGAGAGTGTGTACAGTAAACAGGTGATTCACAGGAACTGCAACACTTGTTTTCAGTTCACTTGTTAATGTGCTATCCCAGCTAACAAAGTAAGAACACTTTGCTAACACTACCATTGTTATGAACATTATTTCTGAATGAACTACCTTTGAATGTTCTAAAAATAAGCAATAACATTTAAAAAAAAAAATTAAATGAACTCCCAGCATAATTGTAATATTTAGCAGCGTACACTTTTATATACTTCACTTATAAAAATTGTGTATGATCCACTTATAAAAAAACAGGAATGTAACACTCATTTTCACCCTCCTTATCCTGAAATCATTACCAGTTACCCACATGAACATCCAACCCATAGGCCATTACTTCATTTGCACAAATTAAATTAAGTAAAAAAAAAAAAAAAAAACCTTTTGGAGTGGATATGAAAGGAAAGGAAAATCAAGCCCAGTCAACCAGTTCTCACTGACAGACCATGAAAACATTAAGTTTAGTAAATATGTTTGTTCACTATATAATTCTCATTCTTCCATCTGTACTTTTATAGATTTAATGACTTTGTAAGCATGTTTTCACCATGGACTAAAAGATTGAATAGGCAATTGCAATTTTTGCAAGGATATATCTCGCAATACTGGGTTTCTATCTCACAATTCATAATTTTGACTTTTTTCTTGTGATTTAGAGAGAAAAATAAAAAAAGAGTCATAATTGTGATATAAACTTACAATTAAAAAAAAAGGCAAAAATTGTGGGGAAAAAAAGAAAAAAGAATACGGACTCAGAATTATGAGAGAAAAAAAGTTACAAGAAATTTAAATCCAAAAATCTGAAAAAGAGTCTACATTTTGAGATGTAAAATCAGAATAGCGAAGAAAAAAAATCAGAATTTTGAAAAATAGCAAGTTTTTTTATTCCATGGTAAAAACAAGCTTTCTTGTGAATAAGTAGATCCAAACCTTTGATTTGTAGAGTAAAAAAAAAAAAAAAAAAAAAACATCCAATGATTAATGAGGTGTGAGGCATGGCATGTTTCACCTCAAATGCTCCTTAGTATTTGATGCATTTCAGATGGTTCTTAAAAAAATGGTGGGTCATCTTCGCCTGTGAATCACTTCTGGGAGGATGCCTGTAGGAACCATACTTGTTCGTGGAACTGTGTTTTTGATGACCAATACTGAGACCTTTACAGGTGGCAACTAATAAATCTCCAAGCCCATCAATGAAGAATTCTGTTGGGAATATAGAATGAAAACAGATTCTTGAATGAACACTTATTATCTCTGGCATCTCTATCTCTATAGCTGGCATGTAAATGATTTGTTCACCGTGGATCAAGAATAAGCTTCATTCACATTTCTCATTTGTCAGCTGTCATAAACTGTTGTTTTTGGACAATGAATCAAAATCTGTACCACACCCATTGCTTTGAATTATCTAAGACCTACATGCCAGTGGATGAATATATCCACTGGAATGTATATCAAAATATATAGTCACAATAGTCAGGTCTTTGGGCAACTCTAATAACAGACTTAATCTAAAATAAATAGTTGACTTCATCTGATCTGATTTTTTTAAGATCCACTCACCAGTGTGAGCCACTCTTTTGAGGAATGGGTCAAAACCGACCCTCCGCACAGCCTCCGTCCGGCCCAGGAAGTAGTTGACGACTCCATCTGCAAAGAAGCAGCCGTTGAAACCCGGCAGGGGCGCATGGGTACGAGTTACACGCGTGATACAGCCGCCTTCCTCACTGTTCCCTTCCTCGTATTTCAGCTGGAAGGCAAACTGATTTCCTCCTACCTGACCACCAACCTGATGGAGAGAGAAAGAATAAGATCAGTCAAGGTCTTTCAGAAACATAAAAATAAGATCTGGACACAATAAAAGTCTTTATTGGTTTGAACAATATTTTTCATACTTTAGTGAACTATAAATACTATAGATTATTTTAGATTTGAATAATATTTCACAATATTACTGTTTTACTGTATTTGTATCAAACAAATGCAGCCTTGGTGAGCAGACTTGTTTTTTTTTTTGTTTTTTTACCACATCTAGTTCAGGAACGGCTTCCATAATGTTCACAAAGCTCTCAATGCGCGTCTCATTGAGAAACACAAAGTCATCATCCACCCACAGGAAATATTTAGTGGTGACCTGCGACACTGCCAGATTTCTTCCTGCAAACCAGCCCTGAAAAGCCAAACAATGAAACAAGTAACCTTCACACGTCAGGAAGATTATATTAACAGTCAACTTGAAAAACCTGAGGTTTGTACCTGTGCTGGGGGCATTATGTAGTGCTCTATATTGTCACCGACCACCTTCTCTGGGTTCAGACTGTCATCAGCAACAATGATCTTTATTTTTGGGTAGTTCACACGGATACTGTTGATGAGGACATTTAGTTCATTGTAACGCAGAAATGCTTTTACTAGCACAGTCACCTGAGAGTTCACATCTACAGAGAGAGAGGGGGGGGGGGGGCAATTATTATGGTGTTTGTGTTCACATGATAAAGACACTGTGATTAAACTGTAATATCAATAAAAATGACAGAAAGTCCATAACAAAATCAATAAAACAAAAATGAAAACTGAATATAAAAATAAATGTTATTCAAAATATTAATAAAACTATAATAAATAAATGACGATAATAAAGCACACACTGCACTCTATAAGAACTGTGTAAAAATATTGATGAAAAAAAGTTCTGTGGTCTAAACTTAATATAAAAACTGTAAAGATTTAATTGGGATGTTTTATGTTAAAACGGCTGTGAAAAAGAACCAGAATGCCTTCTATGAAATTTTACAATTAATGATTTTTGATTGAGACATTTTTTTTTATTATTATGTACATTTAGGTTTTTGTTAGGGCTTTTGTTGCTAAATTGGACCCTCTTTACATTAAGTGTCCCTACCTGTGTGCTAACACAGTAACTGCATGTGTCCATAGTATGTAACCATAGTGTAAGTACACATAGGTACATAGCATATACAGCTGTAATATTTCTGTAACAACACACATGTAACAACCCTCAGATGGTCTGTGTAAGTACAAATGTGTAACAGGACATTGGTCACAACACTTTTTTCCCCTTCACTACTTGTGTAACAGGAACTACCTTTTGTAACAACAATATTTATAAGAGTAATTGGAACCATCTAAACCAAGGGGTGGAAATGGGATCCAGGGTGTGGAAATGGGAAGGTTTAGGGCTGGAAATAGGATCCGGGGGGTGGGAATGGGAAGGTTTAGGGCTGGAAATAGGATCCGGGGGGTGGGAATGGGAAGGTTTAGGGATACGTAAAGTAAGAGGAGTTGGATCTCGAGTTGGAGTTGGTGCACCATTGTAATACCAGTGTACTTGGATGGTAACTCCTCAAGAACTGTACACTTAATATAAAAGTGTAACAGTTTGGACACCAACCACAATTTCTATGTAAAACCTAACTTACTGGCTGCTGCTGTGTAACATCAGAGTAATTACATGATAAATCTAATGTAAAGTATCGAGTTGTTAGTACACAGGTATTAGGGACACTTAATATAAAGTGGGACCAGTGTAAAGATTTAGGTAAATATCATGCTGCATGAAGATATCTTGTAAATTTCCTACCGTAAATATATAAAAACGTAATTTTTTATTAATAATATGCAATGATAAGAATTCATTTGGACAACTTCAATGGCAATTTTCTCAGAGGCAATATTTTTTTGCACCCTCAGTTTCCAGATTTTCAAGTAGTTGTATCTGTGCCAAATATTCTCCTATCATAACAAACCATACATCAATGGAAAGCTTTCAGCTTTCAGATGATGCATAAATATATAAAAAAAAATGGCCACATAAGACTGGTTTTGTGGTTCAGGACCACATATAGCTTTCTCAATATCACATGTGGTTTTATGGTTGGTACATTATAAAGATAAGTTGGTATATTAACATCATATCAGTTAATTAAATGTACTGTATTTCAATGTAAGTCCTACAAATTGTGGCTACCATATTTCTTCAGGTACATTTCTGCTGGTTTCCCATACCATAAATTTCACAGATTATTATTATTATTATTATTATAAGTAATAGTTCTGTTTTAATTTATTTTATTATATATATATATATATATATATATATATATATATATATATATATATATATTTTTTTTTTTTTTTTTTTTTTTTTTTTTTCTACAGTAAGTATTTGAGCTCACCTTTTCCCATGTCAAACAGAACAGGAACTGACAAACGTCTGATCTCAATCGGGAATATGACCTCATGATTCTCAAAAGAGAAGTACGCTAAGGACATGAATGCATTTGTAAAGTCAGTACATTCAGATTGATGTTTAATGAAAAAAAGTATATGTCTTATGAAACTTCATAATATCATAAAAGTTGTCTTTGTGTGAATCATTATATTCCAAGGGCTTGTCGAAATACCACATTTTTGGTCTTGGCCATTTAAGAGCATGCGCATGGAACTGGAAGTAAATCATCAAAGTGCAGCAGCCTTAATGCATGCTAAATCTACACTTGAATCTTGAATACTGCTCTGGAACGGTATTTGAGTCTAAGAGTATCATATCGTGCATCATGTTCTGGAAATAAATCATGAGACTTTTGCAGGGATCTCAGAAGGTTTTGCGGAAATCTTTAAAGTTAAATGTGAATGATAATTAGATATTAATTTGGTAGTAAAAAATTATTGCACATTTTAGGATGAGTATGTTTATTTTGTACAACATTTGCAACTGCTTTTTATCACTTAATTAGAAGCACCACTATTACTAAACTGAAAAGACATTTACAGGTGCTGGTTATATAATTAGAATATCATCAAAAAGTTGATTTATTTCACTAATTCCATTCAAAAAATGACACTTGTATATTATATTCATTTATTACACACAGACTGATATATTTCAAATGTTTATTTCTTTTAATTTTGATGATTATAACTGACAACTAAGGAACAATTCCAAATTTAGTATCTCAGAAAATTAGAATATTGTGAAAAGGTTCAATATTGAAGACACCTGGTCTTCACAATCATGGGGAAGACTGCTGACTTGACAGTTGTCCAAAAGATGACCATAATAATAATAATAATTAAATAAGCTTTCTTAAACCGAAAGCGCTACAGTAATAAAGTAATAAATAAAATAAAACAAAACACCAAAAGCAATACAACAATTCATTAGAGAAAGACAGTCTTGAATAAATGTGACTTAATCAACTTTTTAAAATCACCCAACCTTGGGGCATTTCTGACCTGCAGAGGAAGTACATTCCATAGCTAGGGGCTTTATATGAAAAGGCTCTTTCTCCCGTGGCCTTTAGCTTACATGATGGCTGGTAAAGTGAAAGAGTTAAGGCTGGTTCACACGGCAGGATAATTAGGCCGATTTTAGCCCTGATTCACCCATTCCGACAATCTTAGGATGCTCCGATTATCGTTAAATAATCTGATCAAATATTCCTGCCGTGTGTGGTGTGTTAAGACTGCTCTCCTCTGCACGGAAGAATGTCGGGACCGCTCTGATCTCAAATCGGGGATATCCAACAAGTTGGATTTATTTGGCCCGATTTCTTCTCGTGTGTGGTGTCCCCCGAGGACAAACAATCACGCAGCCTGTGGACTGTGGCGTGTAGCCAATCAGAAAGCGAGGTGACGAGGCGGTGAGGAAGTACCGGGAAACAAAATCAAAACAGCCGGCGTATATAACAAATATAACAAATACAAATAAAGTCGATGGGCATAACTACATCCACAACTGCAGTACATGGAAACGAATATATGAACGTTTATTTCAACGGTTATTAATCTGTGTAGTACGTATACGTATATCGCCGTGTGTGGGGTCTCTCAGGTTTGGAAAATCGGCCGACAATTTTAAAATCGTCCTGTGTGAACCAGGCCTTAGTAGAGCGAAGAGAGCGTGATGGAATATAAGGACTGATGAGATCACAAAGATACTCAGGTGCAGTCCCATGAAGTGCCTTGTATGTTAAAATAAGAATTTTAAAATCAATTCTCGCATTTACGGGAAGCCAGTGTAATTGTGAAAGAACCGGTGTAATGTGTTCACGAGAAGTACAAGTGAGCACACGACCGGTAGAATTTTGTATATACTGAAGCTTGCTCAACGATTTAGATGGAAGGCCAGAGAACAAGGCATTACAATAATCTAACCTAGTTGTTATGAAGGCATGTATAAGCCTTTCTGTGTCTGCAAAAGAGAGAAAAGGTCTAAGTCGAGCTATGTTTCTCAGGTGGAAAAATGCAGTTTTAGAGATGTGTTTTATGTGTGCTTCAAATGATAATTGTGGATCAAAAACGACACAAAGATTTTGCACCTGTGAAGTGGGGATTACCGTACAAGAATCAACAATCAAACTGATCTGCTCGGCCTTACGAGTAGCTGCAACTGTACCAATCTGCATCAGTTCAGTTTTGGAGCCATTCAGCTTCAGGAAGTTGTTATGCATCCAGATACTGATCTCTGATCAACAACCACGCAAAGCTATTGTGACGAGCACTCCCAGAGGAATCAGCGTCGCCCTGGAAACCAAACCAAAACACCTGCACGTCCTCGTCACCGGCTGATCGGTCACAGCTGCTCCCCATCAGCCAGCACATTGAAAAGCAGCACATGTTGCACTGAGAAGAGGTTCTCAAACAGAACGCAAAGCTGGACTAACCCCTCTCTCCTATCCCCACAGAAAGCAGCGAGTGACCGACAGCCCACACCCTTTGGAGCACGTCAGGACACCCACTTTCCCCTTGATTGGCACAGAGGAGCACGGAGAGCACACGGGGAGCACCAACCAGCGGAAAGCAGATCAGGACACTTCACCAGGCACCCTTCACTTTTCAATAAACCCACCCTCCGGGGCTTTTGATTTCACGTACCTCTTGTCGAGTGGTTCTTCACCCCGTGACAGTGGTGGAGAATGCGGGCAGAACAGTGAGGAATCACCGACAAGGTCACCGCCCCAACTCCTAATTTTTTTTTTGCTTTCTGTCAGCAGCACCACGGAAGGCGGCACGCGCGGCCCCGCGATGGAGGACGTCTTACAACGCCTCGCTGAGGTTAGCATCCGCCAGCAGCAAATAGCGGAACACCTCGCCACTCGCCTGGGCAGGACGGAGGATGAACTCGCCGCCGTCCGGGCGGCCGCGGCCCAGCGCGTTCCGCTACCTGAGCCTCGGGCACAAGCCACCCGTCTGTTGCCCAAGATGACGGCCGATGACGATGTGGAAGCCTTCCTTCAGGTCTTCGAAAACACTGCCCACCGAGAGGGATGGCCAGAGGACGAGTGGGCACGTGCGCTGGCACCCCTACTCACCGGTGAAGCACAGAGGGCTTACTTCTCGCTCCCCCTGACGAGTGCCGACAGTTATGTCGAAGTGAAGCGAGAGATCCTGGCGAGGCTGGGCCTCTCCCCTGTAAGTGCCGCCCAGCAGTTCCACGAGTGGGAATACAAGCCCCGGGTGCCAGCCCGTGCCCAGGCAGCCGAACTCAGCCGCCTCGCCCAGCACTGGCTGTTGGCAGGAAACCCCACACCAACACAGGTAGCGGAACGAGTGGTGGTCGATCGCCTCCTGCGCGCACTACCTCGCGTCCACCGACAGGCCGTCGGCATGAGGGACCCACGTGACGTCCGGGAACTAGTGGAGGCGATCGAGCTGGCGGATGCCGTTCATCCCAGCGGGGCAGGGGACCGGCTGCCGCCATTCCCCCGGAGGGTGGTCCAGGAGCGACGCCCGCTCGAAGGCACCGCGCGATCCGTCAGCAGGCCGACGGTTCCCCCACCGCGAGATGAGCCCATGCCAAGTGCCGAACCACCGTCGCCTCCGCGAGCCTGGCTGGCAGGCTGCATCCTTCACCAACGGGTGCCGGCGGGAGCCCCCGAAGCAGATGTGAAGGTGGATGGAAGACGGTTCCGGGCCCTGTTGGACTCAGGCAGTGCGGTCACCCTCATCCAGGCGCGGCTGTGCGCCCCGCGAAGCGGCCGGAAAACCTTCCTACCGATTACCTGTGTGCACGGAGACACTCGTCAAGTACCGGCCCGTGAGATGGTCATTTCGTCCCCCCAAGGCACCTGGCCAGTGGAGGTAGGCCTGGTGAAGGACCTGCCGGTGGCCGTACTGCTTGGAAGGGATTGGCCCGGCTTCGAGAAGCTGCTGTCCGCCGCTACTCAGCCTGCCAGCCCCAAGGGGAACCGTCGAAGACCGAGGCGGCCGCCTGGACCCCGCCGCCGACCGGCCCTGCTCGTCTCCGACAGTGGGAGAGAAGGTGAGGCCCCCTCCCAATCTACTAATCTGTTTTATGATGTCTACCAACAGGCTGCTGGAGGGGGCTCTTTCGCCAAGGAACAGCGGGAGGACGACCGACTCAAGCACTGTTGGAGCCAGGTGCGAGTCGTGGATGGAGAGGACGTCCTCCCCCGGCCCCACCCTCTCCCACATTTTGTCGTAGAGAATGGCCTGCTGTATTGTGTCGCCCAGCGTAGGGGGGAGGAGAAAAAGTTACTAGTTGTGCCTCGTGCCAAGACCGAGACCATTCTGGAGCTGGCCCATTCCCACCCCATGGCAGGACACCTCGCGGCAGCCAATACTGCCCAACGCATCCGCGACCGTTTCCATTGGCCGGGCCTGGACGCCGAGGTAAAGCGGTTCTGCCAGGCCTGCCCGACCTGTCAGGCCACGTCGCCCCGGACTCCTCCCCCCAGCCCGCTCATCCCGCTGCCTATCATCGAGGTGCCCTTCGAGCGGATTGGAATGGACATAGTGGGGCCGTTGCCGAAGTCTGCCCGAGGGCATGAGCACATCCTGGTCATCGTCGACTATGCCACCCGGTACCCAGAAGCAGTCCCCCTGCGGAAGGCCACCGCAAAGTCCATCGCCCAGGAGCTGTTTCTGCTGGCCAGCCGAGTCGGCCTCCCCTCAGAGATCCTGACTGACCAGGGAACCCCCTTTATGTCCCGGCTAATGGCTGACCTCTGCCGGCTGCTGCGGGTGAAGCAGTTGAGGACCACTGTTTATCACCCCCAGACTGATGGCCTCGTAGAGAGATTTAACCAGACCCTCAAGCAAATGCTCAGACGTGTGGCGGCGGAGGACAAGCGGGATTGGGACCTCATGATCCCCTACGTGCTCTTCGGGATCCGCGAAGTTCCCCAGGCCTCAACTGGCTTCACCCCCTTCGAGCTCCTGTTTGGCCGTCAACCCCGGGGCCTCTTGGACGTGGCCCGGGAAGCGTGGGAGCAGCAGCCGGCCCCGCATCGTACCGTCATCGAACATGTCCGGCAAATGAGGGAACGGATCGACCGGGTGATGCCGTTAGTCCGGGAACACCTCACCAGGGCCCAACAAGCGCAGCGACGTCATTATGACCGGACAGCCCAGCCACGGGAGTTCCAACCGGGAGACCGCGTCATGGTCCTGGTCCCCAGCTCCGCCTGCAAATTTCTGGCCTCCTGGAAGGGGCCCTACTCGGTCGTCGAGAGGGTTGGACCGGTCACTTACCGCCTGAGACAGCCGGGGCGACGGCAGACGGAGCAACTCTACCACGTCAACCTCCTAAAGAAATGGGTGGGGACCCGGGACCAAGTCGCTGCCCTAAGCCTCACCGAGCCCGTGGTTGTGGATATCAACCCCCACCTTTCGGCTGCCCAGAAGACGGAGCTGCAGCACCTGGTCAGTCAGTTCCAGGATGTGTTCTCCTCTCAGCCCGGGCAGACCAACGTGCTTCAACACCATATCCGGATGCCCCCAGGAGTCGTCGTTAGGCAACGGCCCTACCGAGTCCCGGAGGCTCGTCGGCAGGCTATTGAGGAAGAGGTCCAACAGATGCTAAAGTTGGGGGTAATAGAACCATCCCGGAGTCCGTGGTCCAGCCCCATTGTGATGGTCCCAAAGCCGGATGGCACCCTCCGCTTTTGTAACGACTTCCGCCGCCTGAACGAAGTCTCCGAATTCGACGGGTACCCCATGCCTCGGGTGGACGAACTGCTGGACCGGCTAGGAAGGGCCCGGTATATCAGCACCCTAGACCTCACCAAGGGCTATTGGCAGGTGCCGCTCTCCGAGGCCGCCAAGCCGAAAACCGCCTTCTCCACCCCCAGTGGCCACTGGCAGTACCGGACCCTTCCCTTCGGCCTACATGGGGCCCCCGCGACGTTCCAGCGGATGATGGACATCCTCCTGCGGCCTCACCAAGCTTACGCGGCCGCCTACCTGGATGACGTCGTGGTCCACTCCGAGGCGTGGGACGAACATCTGGATCGTCTGCGGAGGGTGCTCTCGGAGCTCCGGCGGGCTGGACTTACCGCCAACCCCCGAAAATGCCACCTAGCCCTCTCTGAGGCCAAGTACCTGGGCTATCAAGTCGGCCGAGGACTCATCCGGCCGCAAGAAAAGAAAGTTGAGGCCATCCACGCCGCACCAAGACCGGAGACAAAGACCCAGGTACGAGCCTTCTTGGGGTTGGCGGGTTATTATCGTTGTTTTATCCCCAACTTCTCCTCTTTAGCCGCCCCCCTGACAGACCTGACCAGGAAGGGGCAGCCGGAGAAAGTATGCTGGACCCCGTCGGCGGAAGAAGCCTTCTCCCAGGTGAAAGCAGCACTCACGTCCTCGCCGGTACTCCGCGCCCCGGACTTTAGCTGCCCCTTCCTGCTGCAGACGGATGCTTCCGACACAGGACTAGGAGCGGTCCTCTCCCAAATTCAGGAAGGTGAGGAGCATCCGATCATCTACATCAGCAGGAAGCTGTCCCCCGCCGAGAGGAAATACGCCGCTGTGGAGAAGGAAGCCCTGGCCATCAGGTGGGCAGTCCTGGAGCTCCGGTACTACCTCCTGGGCCGCAAGTTCACCCTGGTAACCGACCACGCGCCCCTACAGTGGATGGCCCGCGCCAAGGACACCAACGCCAGGGTGACTCGCTGGTTCCTAGCGCTCCAGGACTTCCACTTCGAAGTCCGCCATCGAGCTGGGGCCGCCAACGCGAACGCCGATGGCCTCTCCCGGATCTGGACAGCTTATGCAGGTCTGTCAGGGGTCATTCCCCACCCTCCCCTAATCTCACCCCTACTTTCTACATGTCTTCGCAGGACCAGAACGACGCTTAGGGGGGGGGGATGTGACGAGCACTCCCAGAGGAATCAGCGTCGCCCTGGAAACCAAACCAAAACACCTGCACGTCCTCGTCACCGGCTGATCGGTCACAGCTGCTCCCCATCAGCCAGCACATTGAAAAGCAGCACATGTTGCACTGAGAAGAGGTTCTCAAACAGAACGCAAAGCTGGACTAACCCCTCTCTCCTATCCCCACAGAAAGCAGCGAGTGACCGACAGCCCACACCCTTTGGAGCACGTCAGGACACCCACTTTCCCCTTGATTGGCACAGAGGAGCACGGAGAGCACACGGGGAGCACCAACCAGCGGAAAGCAGATCAGGACACTTCACCAGGCACCCTTCACTTTTCAATAAACCCACCCTCCGGGGCTTTTGATTTCACGTACCTCTTGTCGAGTGGTTCTTCACCCCGTGACACTATTAATGAGCAATGAACATCAGGACTAGTGGTGATGTAAATCTGCGTATCATCCGCATAGCAGAGATACCCAAGACCATGTTTCCTAATGATCTGCCAAAGTGGAAGCATATAAATATTAAATAATATTGGACCCAATACTGAACCCTGAGGAACTCCCTGTTGAACAGGCACGGTATCTGATTTGTAGTTACCCAAACCAACAAACTGGGAACGATTCGTTAAATAAAACCGAAACCAATTGAGGACAGCTCCAGAAAGACCCAACCAATTTTCCAGCCTGTCAAGCAGAAGAGAGTGACATATAGTGTCAAAAGCAGCACTGAGGTCTAACAAGATCAAAATACTGCATGCACCTGAATCAGCCATGATAAGAAGATAATTTACGACCCTAATTAAAGCGGTTTCAGTACTATGCCCTCTCCTGAACCCAGATTGGAAAAGTTCAAAGAGACTGTTCAGAGCTAGGTGATTATTTAACTGAACAGCCACAACATGCTCAAGAACTTTAGCCATGAATGGGAGGTTAAAAATCGGCCTGTAATTGGATAAATCAGATACATCACAACCAGTCTTCTTAGGGACTGGTGTAATGGCAGCTATTTTTAGTTCTGGAGGAACAATTCCAGAAGTCAATGACAAGTTCACATTTGAAGTCATAAAAGGGCAAATTGATGCAAGGCAGTTCATGATGACCGAGCAGGGAACCGGATCTAAAATACTGGTTGTAGAGTTCATGGACTTCACTGTACTTATAATAAAATAATCTCAGACCATTTCAAAGTTTGAAAAGGTAGTAGTTGGGAAGTTTGAAGGCGGGATATTAACTAGCTCAAGAGGAGTGATGGTATTTAAAGTGCTATATATACCCTCAACCTTACCAGTGAAATAATGAAGAAACTTATTACACTGGTCAACAGAGGAATGAACAACAGCCTTAGTTGGTTTGAAAAGATTGTCAACAGTCTCAAACAGCGATTTAGAATTTGTTGCAGCGTTACCAATGATGCTTGAATAGTAGCTCTTACGTGCAGTATTCAAGGCAGAATGGTAAGCAGACTGTTGTTCAGTGTAAAGAAGCCTGTGCACCGTCAGGCAAGATTTTTTTTACTGCCGTTCTTATTGTCTTCCGGCAGCTTTCATTAAACGTAAATCCAGGGCAGGGCAGATATTCAACTGATCGACTCCATGCCACGCCGCATTGCTGCAGTAATTCAGGCAAAAGGAGCCCCAACTAAGTATTGAGTGCTGTACATGCTCATACTTTTAATGTTCATACTTTTCAGTTGGCCAAGATTTTTTTTAAATCCTTTCTTTGTATTGGTCTTAAGTAATATTCTAATTTTCTGAGATAATGAATTTTGGATTTTCCTTCGTTGTCAGTTATAATCATCAAAATTAAAAGAAAAAAACATTTGAAATATCAGTCTGTGTGTAATGAAAGAATATAATATACAAGTTTCACTTTTCACAACTTTTTGATGATATTCTAATTATATGATTAACACCTGTAGAATGCAAAGTGCTGAAACACTGTAAACCCTTGCATTTTTGTAAACACTATAAGAGTGACCCATCGGGGTAATGAAAAGTTCTACACACATGTCTGGTCTTCATGCTCACTTTAACACTTGGGTCAAATACAGGAAATATATCATGCATGTAAATAAGTGGTCAAGTGCAAAGACCTAAAGTGTGGGTTTTTGGACAAGCCCCAAGTCATTTTGAAAAATTTCTTCTTCTTTTTTTTTAGTTGGGTCCAATGTTTTTTGGAACCTAAAATTCTTCAACAAAAATCTGTGTTCCGCAGAAGAAGTCTAAACAGGTATAGAATGACATGACAATAAACAATGATAGAATTCAGGTGAACTATTCTTTAAGTCACAGGTTACGTACCGAGGTCTTCTGTCTTGATGTGGTAGATGGTGCTGGTGTAGGTCAGTCTGCTCAGCAGGTCGTTGAGCTGTTGGAGGCTGCTGGATGAGATGCTCAGATGTTGCTCATTCTGGCCCTCCACCTGCTCTCCTTCCTGGACATTCATCACTGAAAGCACTCCTTTATGCACCCTTAGAGAAACCTGCAGAGGTTTCATATAATTTGACCTCATTTTATACATTTCACACATGATGAATCCTTTTGAAAAACACCCAAAATAAAGGCAGGGTAGGTGATTTGGTTCAAAAACATGCTGGTTGAAGGTCTCTTAATGTTTTTATATGTTTTCATATTGTCTGCGGAATATATATATAGTCTGATTGTGATTCTGATTTGCAGAGGGGATGGGATCTTATGCTTTCACATCTAGCTTGCTATTGCTAGCCTCTACAAAATCACCTACCCTACCTTTAACAGCTTTAGATCAAAAGCTCACAAAGCATCAATTAAAAGAAGGAAAAACAGCAAGACCCCCATTCAGAGACCGTCTGAAACAAACAAATTATTACGATCAATATAACAAAACCCACCACCTTTAGTGAGAACACCATATTCAGCAGGACAAACCTTGTAAACCGCTCTCTTTTGTGTTTGCAGTGCTAGACCTTTAATAGTGATACATTTCTTTGATTAATGAAATGGTTAAAGATGAAAAAAACAACTGACAGTCTTATATTGTATAGGTGATCGAAGGATTTGATGAACAGAATATTCAAAAGAGGAGCATTTATTTTAAATAGGCTTCTTTAAAAAAAAAATCATAAATGTTGGTACTTTTAATGAATCAATTTAATACAACCTTTATGAATTCCTTTTATTTTACTCTTTTAAACTTGCTTAGCCTAAACTATTTAATGGCAGCAAATCAGAATGATTTCTGAAGGATCATGTGAATAAGAATAAGAGACTGCATTCAGAAACATTTTTTAAATCTGAGAGGTTGTGCATGTCTCTCTGTAATCTTCTGGAGATGCATTTAAGAAACCTGAGATCATTAGCAATCAAATAAACGACAGACAGAAATCAGACTCACCAGGAATGAGTGTTTTATTCATGGGAGTTACTCTGAATCCTCTCATCGGATACTGGAGCGGTGTGTTGGCCGGGACGAGAAGAAGAACATCATTTTCTTTACCTGATCTGAAAGACAGCTCATTCAGTCAGAGGAATAAGTGTGTGCCACACTAAAGAGATCTGAGGAATTGTGGGTAACCTGATCTGGTGTTGTCTGAACTCTTCTGCCCGGCGTTTCTGCAGGTCATCCATCTCGTCTTCTGACACGAACTGGTTTGCTGGATTTGTCTTTTGGCAAGTACAGGGTGCTGGATTCTCATTGCGAAAAGGCCCAATACTGAGATGTGTAACAAGCAACAGGTGAAAATCAGAAACAAGGAATTCACTGCTTCAGGGTCACTCATAAAAAATAAAATGAATCTACTTACTTTGGTTTGGGAAAGTCTGTGATCTCTGAAACATGGTGGCAATTTGAGAGTCTTGAGAAAGTTGTTTGAGTGGGGGGAAAAATAAATAAATTTGAGAACAGTTTACATGGACTTTTTGTCTATAACCAAATTAACCTTAAACAAGAGTGAATTGTATCAAATATCTTTCCACACCAGAATTAAATCGTTTTTGTTGTATGATAAAGACGTTAAGGGTTACCTGTAAGAGTTAACATTTTAGTTAATGAGTAACATTTTTATTTGTAGCCTATAGACATCTCCTGGGTTAAAACTGCCTAATTTGGGTTGTTTTTAGCCCAGAGGCTCGGTAAATATGATACAGAACAAATGGTGGGCTAACCCAAAAACTTTAAATATACAAAGATGATATACAAATATTACTAAGAATGGGACAGTTTTGTTCAGTTCAGTTCCCCCCATCAGGTCTTCTCTGTAAGAATAGAGTTAGCTAGGTGGTACTTTCACAAAAAAAATATAGTCCTAGAAATGCAATCCTGCAAGTCTCCGGTATTGCAGGAATACCCTACTCGTTCAGTCAGTGTACGTGTGGTTAAAACTGCTCATGCGCATTGGCTGGACTGAGGTGTTGCAAATATGGCTTTCGAGTGAACAGACTTTCCTTTAAAGGGCGGTTGGTTTCACTCAAAGCCAGAAGTAGCTGTGACCGACACTGATTCCCACTGCCCATAAATAAACAGTGCAACTTATCGATGGAGCTGAGTTGCTATCTCCTGAAGAGGATGCAAAATACCTGCACTCAACCGGCTGGGTTACATACCGGTGGAGGAGGGGTGAATTTGTTTTCGGCTGTCTGTGAGACTGACCAAGCAGCTGACTAACACAATAACTACCCAACACTGAAAAAAAAACAAAAAAAAAAAAACAAGCCCCAAGAATGACCCAACAGGCTCAACCCAGTGTTTGGGTTGAAAAATAACCCAGAATTTTTGAGAGCATAATATGGTGCCTGTATACTGTCAAATACAATAAAAATCCATACAATTTACTGTAAAAAACTGGCAGCTGTGGTTGCCAGAGTTTTAACTTAAAAAAATACAGAATGCATTAGTGGGTGTTGCAAGTCCTGCGTGAGAAGGTTCAGTCAAACACTCCCAAATATGAATGAGGAAAGAGAAGAACTGCCAAAAAATAAAGAGGAAAGTCAGTAAAATTTGTTGAAAAACAAAACAACACCATTTTAATAATAAAATAAAATAACAAAAATATATTTGATCATTATTAACAATATAAAATATTAATAACAAAAATCAAATGTGATACAAACTAGTTGTACTAGTTAGACTAGTTGTACGTGTCTGCTTTTATATGACACAGCTGTTCCATTCGCAGCGCTAACAAAATTCATGGTTTAGTTTCAAACATCAATGTAATGTTACAATTCATCCTATAGTTCAGGTTAGTTGTAACATACACAGGGTGAAATGTAACATTATGAAATAAGCATTACGACAAAAAATAATTTAATAAATAAATGGATTAAAGTTGTATGTATGTGTATGTAAGCATGTTTCTGTCATTAATGGCAACTGGCCATAATTAAAGTGAAGTTTGTTTGGGAGCATGTTTGCTACTTTCATTTAAAATTCAAAATGCTGAGAGACATCACTCAGTTTGTCTTTCTCTTCCAAGCCTTAACCATACTGAAATTCAAAGAAAACCTACTAATCAAACTAAAACTTGCTTGGGGTAGGTGGCAAATCGTTTCATTGATGTTACAACTAACCCCGAGTCCTGTAGCAATGAAATAGCTCACCTTAAAGCTAACTACATTAGCATTAACAACTTGCATTAAACATAACTTCAGACACTAATCCTAGTTTAGCTTTGACGAGTTCAACTACAAAGCAGGATTTTCGGTCACAAAATAAGGACTAAGCTTAGCATGAGTCGAGTGAATCTGATTTGTGACTTGTTCCTGATTTGAGAAATAGGAAGTTTTACAACTGATCCTCATTAAAATCATCCCCCAAGCTGTTGAATTTAAAACCATAGCATCATGAATAACCCTTTTATACTGACTTGTGCCTCTCCACAATGTAATCTCAGGGATCTTTTGATAGTGTCTTGCCACCCACAGCTGACTGTTTGCTCCAATTGCACTACCTTAAGTCTTTTTGGATATGATTTGCACATCCGCATTTGGCAATTATCTGCCAATCTTGACTTCACCACTCACACACATTTTCAGGTTTCTCCAGAAATGTTTGATTAGGTTAAAGCTCAGACTGTGGATGCATGGGACACTTAAGGACATTCACAGAGATAAGCCACTCTTGCTGTGTGCTTAGGGTAATTTTCCTATTGGAAGGAGAACCTTCTGCCCAGTCTGAGATTCTGAATGCTCTGGACTGGGATTTCATTAAGGCTATCTCTATGTTTTGGTGTATTTAGTTTTCCTTCTACTCTGACGAGTCCCTCAGTCCCTGCCACTGAAAAACAGTCCCTCAGCATGAGGCTTCTACTACCCCACACTTTACTTTTGAGATGAGCAGAGCTGGTTTCCTCTAACATTATACATGGATTTATATTTCATCAGACCAGAGAATCTTGTTTCACTACTGTATGGAGTTTAAATTGATGTGGAAAAAAGTATTTTAAAGCATTATAACATAAGGCAGCAGAATAACAAAATGTGAAGAAAAAAAATGAAGGTGAATTTGTTGTAACTTGTAATGGAGTCATTTTCACTGTAAGGTATCTGAACTCAATTATTTTATTGTTTTCAGGTACTCTTCACCAGGCAGAACTTATATCCTCATGAGCTCATCAATGTTAAGTTGTTCTGGGTTGCCTGCCATAAAAAAGATGCCACGTCACTGTAATGGAAAATAATTGTTTTGCCTTTGTCTAACCACTTGTGCGTTACGTTTTCTTTGTGCTTTAGCTTCGCAGGGCGTTGTTCATTCGTCGTGCACTGTTACCTTTCAAAGCTGGAATGAATATGAAATCTATTAAATAGCCTAGTATGAAAAACATAATTTTTAATTGATTCACACGGACTCTATAGTATTCTGATAATGACGAGAAAAAAAGGTACACTGTTTTATATATCCATATAGGCTACACAAAATATTTCTACGTTATATTAAGCATAAATTTTTTTCTTTATTACTATTAGATTAATTTAATTCAGAAGTAGGCTATGACTGTATTTGACAGAACCATTCGAAATACAAGTGAGATACTATATGATTTTATTTGGCTGAATACATCAAAATACATTTGGACACGACAGATAAATAAATAAATAAATAAATAAATAAATAAATAAATAAATAAATAAAGTTTACTGATGTACAAGGCACTTACCTCATTACCGGTAGTGAATTTTTACTCCAAAAAACCATGCCAGCATAAAATAAGGCTAAAAGGGAGCCACTTAAAACAATGACGAGGAATAAAGTTCTGCGGGATCCGTACATGATTAAATCTGTCGCGATTAAAAACAATGTAATATATTTAATTATAGGCGGTCTATATCCAAATAAAAATGAAGCTTTGAAACTCAAATTACGCTAATAAGCGTCTAAATAAAGACAGGACTATTACAGATACTGTATCGGATGCTACCTGTTGAAGAGTAACAGGTGAATGAGTGACAGAGACTAGAGGACAGATATGTGACTGTTTGGATCGACATAAGCGATCGCTTTTATTAATAAGAAAATATTTTCACATAACATTTCTGTAATTTGGTTGCGTCTTGCTTAATGTCAAGCAGTTTGCTTCGTGCATCCTCTTTAACAGCATTAAAGCGGTCCAATTTATTATTACGAACTGTGTATGCATTTTAAACACCTACATTATGATATATATACTTCCTTCTTCCATGTCTCTGAATGTGTTTTATAAAAGCACATTTAGTGCTCAGTGGTAGCCTATGACCCGTTTCAGGGGTGACCAATTACTATTCAAAATCATTGAGAAAATCAGTTCCACCTTGTTTCGACATCCTCCGATGAGGTCAATCCATACAATTAATTATATTTGAATTAATTCTCTAGGACCACAAACATAAAAGCATAAAATGAAAGGCTAAATAATTTTTTGTCAACTGGGTTAAAATGTTGTCATTATAAGAACATGACATATAGGAGAATATCTGGCTTAAAAAAAAAAAAAAAAAAAAAAAAAAAAACCCCAGGAAGATGGTTACTTCCAGCCTTGACACATGTACTTTACATGTGGGAACTTACAAAAAATAGCTTATATGTGTATATAATGTATGGATACTTTTTTTTAGGAATCTGTTAAATACAAATAAATAAATAAATATACTGTAGCACCAGCCCTAAACCAGAATTGGCTCCCATTTTGTCGAGAATGAAATTTAATAAAAAACGTATTTAAAACATTCTGATGAAGTTTCCACTTGACTGGAAAACCATGCATATCAATAACCTGTCAGACCTGTCCTTCTCTACTATCCATCTGTGACTAATGCATCATAAAAACGCTTCCCAAAGAAAAAAGCATCTTAAGGCTTTGACTGTTAAATACATGACAAGTTTGGTGCTTTTTATTATTATTAATGCCATAACCAAAAACAATACAAATGAGAATTATTCATTGCAAAACATACAAAGATAGAGACCAAAAAACTAAACAAACAAACAAAAAATACAATAAACCAGTGCTGTTTCATCTTAATTAAATGTTCCATATCAGTCCAGAATATTTTTGTATATAAGCAATGAAAAACTCATGAAATTAAATCTTCCTCAGTCATTTTACCTTCATCTGAAATATTGTTTAAAAAGTCATTCATATCAGAATTTACAGAATTTGAAGTGTATAAACACTGTAAAACTGAGTAACAGTGTGATATCTTTTTAACGTTCTCTGTAATTGTATTATTAATTAACAATTTACTTATAGAGTTTAATTCACCATTTCTATATTAATGTTGACGTGCAATATTATCATTCTATCCACGGCTTAGTCAGGACCTGACACCTGAAATCTCCTTTTAATATAGCGACCCCTGCAGATCCAGTATCTTTAGTTTTTATGTTCTTTACAAGCATGTGCATATATTTTCTGCGCAAAGTAAAAATCAACGCCCCTTTTTTTTAAGTCATTTCTGTTGCATAACTATTTTGTATACAATGTTCTACAATATACATTTGAAATGTAAAAACCTATGAGCACACAATATTTGTAGTATTCGCTGAGATCAGTTCGTGGATTCAGCAGATTGTCTAGGGCTATTTTCAGATCTGAATGATGGGACTGGGACTGGTTGCAACGGAGGTGTAGCAAAGACTGGCTGGTATACTGGACGTGCGGGGGCTGCCATATTTGGAATGGTGGGTACCACTGGATGAGAATGCCAGTTCTGCATACAGCGTCTATATTGCTCCCACTGAAAGGACCTGGTGTATAGGCTACTACAAAGATAACAAGTCATGGCTAATCGGCTGAATCCCAGTCGAGGCAAGCTGAGGATCAACGGTGCCGCTGCATATTTCATCTTCGGCTATTGATATGGTTTGTAAGGCCCAGTAATTAGCAGAGGGGATGGGGGCAAGGCTATGTCGTGATGCTGCGAATATGAATGTGACGATGAATGTGAAGATGACCAACTCTGGCTTGCATCTGACAAGTTGTGTCACTTTATATCATCCAGCATTGTACAGTTCTGGCAAATGTGGTTTAGTCTGAAATAAACAAATGAAATATCAGAATCCGTCTGTATACAGTAAAGTATATAAAAAACCCAGACATGCTATGGCGACATTAGTGCATTATGATAGATAAATAAAGATAAAAATATACCTATAAATTACGTTCATGCACGCAAATTTCCCATTCATTGAAAATAGCGGCAGAGAAAATGAAACCGAAAGTAAACTGCAACCGCTCTGACGGACTGCGTCCTCGACACAAACGACCAACTCTGAGGGGCTTCGCCTTCGATGCATATGCAGTCATCGTTTTGTCACACTGTAACGAGTAACGATGCAGCACATAAAAAAATGTCGGAGTAAAAGTATTAAACGCAGCGAAAATATGTACTGAAGTAAAAGTGGAAGTAGGAGAAAAAAACAATACTCTAGTAAAGTACAGATACCGCCTTTTAATACTTAAGTACAGTAGTGAAGTAGTTCTACTTCGTTACTATACATCTCTGCTCCAACCCTTGTTTTATCATCGCTGAGATTGGACAGAACCATCGAGGGGACATAGAAATCTCCAAAAAAAAAAAAGGATCAGAATGGCAAAGGTAAAGTAATGCTTTATCAGATGTGCAGTCTGATCTATCTATCTATCTATCTATCTATCTATCTATCTATCTATCTATCTATCTATCTATCTATCTATCTATCTTATCTGTGTATGTAAACGTTTGTTAATGGTATAGGTGCAATGGAAAAGGTATTTAAGCCACTAATATCTTACTGTATTTTGTGTTTTACGTACAATAATTGTATGTGTGGCATCATAATGAATACTTTTGCATATATTGCATATTATATTGCTACTATACAGAAATAGGCGTCATTATGTGTATTTTGGACATTGGAGAAACTTGGCTGCGGTGTACAATAATTCACTTCGCACTTGAAAAACTAGGCTACACGGTGGTGACACCTAGAATAAAACTGAATATTAAAATGTTTTTACTGGCCTTTGTATGTGGCACAAAGACAGCCCTGGTAACCAGTGGTGGACAGTAACGGAGTAGCTTTACTTCGTTACTGTACTTAAGTACATTTTTCAAGTATCTGTACTTTACTGGAGTAGTTTTATTTTGAGTAACTTTTACTTTTACTTCACTACATTCCAAAGCATAAGATCGTACTTTTAACTTCACTACATTTCATAAAACATATCGTTACTCCCTATAATATATCACGTGCTCCGACACGCAGAAGCGGTGTCTGATTCATCATGAATGAACTGAGTCTTTTCAAAATAAACTTTACTCAGATCGCGAATCGCACCAAACGATTCGTTTACGAATTAGAATGATCCGATTGCAGCTGTTCTGGAGTCGACCACTCACTGATTCAAATGAACCGTTTAGTGCGAGTCTCCTGAAGTAAGAACCGGGAGATCTTGTGAGCGTGAGTGCGTCTGATGTTGCTAAAAGTAAGTTATTAATGTCGAAATTTAGGATTAATTATTGTAACTGAAAATCATATTTAGGTCAAAATTGTCAGTTGTTTGGGAACTAAATCCGCTGTAAAGAGAGAACTATTTAAGCCCACTGAAATGCTCCAGTGCAAAGCAGACACATCTATCAGCGTCTCCGTGTATTAGGTTAAAAAATAAAATAAAATAACTTTAAACTAACACAGATTAAATAAAATAACTCATGCTTGTCCAAATGCCCGCAACCGTAATATTAAATAGAGTTATTTTTTACATTCTTTGGTCGAAGTTTTCAGATCGGCAATTCGGAGCCTGTTCGCGACTCCGTTGATTCAGATCGGCACTTCGGAGCCTGTTCGGTTGATTCAGATCGGCACTTCGGAGACTGTTCGCGACTCGGTTGATTCAGATCGGCACTTCGGAGCCTGTTCCATAGAGGCCTGTTCGCGACTCGGTTGATTCAGATCGGCACTTCGGAGCCTGTTCGCGACTCGGTTGATTCAGATCGGCACTTCGGAGCCTGTTCGCGACTCGGTTGATTCAGAGCGCCGGGAAATTGGAGCATGTTTGAGATTGTTTTAAATTCAGATCTGGACATCGAAGCAAGTTCGACGGTCAAACGGTTAACTGGTGATAAATGAATATTTGGACTTGAGGCTTTTTTTTTTTTACCTGTCGATTCAGCATGAACATGGACCCACACACAAAGGTGGACACACTCTAGACTTAATCATCAGTAAAGCTCTAAACTTTTCATCCATTGTTATTAAGGACGTTGTTCATAACCGCTCTGAAAATAAGTAGCCTAAATATTGTTAGCTGATGCTAACTGTCTAGCTAACAAGCTTGCTGGTGCTAACTTGAGGTAATTTTATAAATAATGTCCAAATTTTTTTATTCAACCACCTATATATATATATATATATATATATATATATATATATATATAGATTACATCTGGGGAGAAAAGAAAGGATGTGATGTTCAGAACATGGTTACTACAGTAATTATCAAAGAGGGGAAGAGATGCACCCAGTTTGGACAGGGGTGTTTTTACACCCCAGACAAGTTTTGAGAAGGAAAAAATAATTATGAAAATATAATTATATTTTCCTTAAAATCTTCAGGCCTTATTATCATGTCATATATAACTGTGATGTTCTGTAAAACAACAAACTTTAAAATACTTTGTTTTTACTGGTGAAAATCAGATGGTCATCTCTGTTTTCTCTCAGGTACATCACAGTGTAAGCTTCACAGTGAACATTACTCTCATCAGCGTAGTCCATATCAACAACAAAAATATATCTTCACTCCATATAGTGGTTATTTTGGAAAAAATCACAGGTATTTTGAGCAGTAGGATTATTAAAAAAAAGTGCTAATATAAAATTAAATTAGCCTATATAAAATTGCAAAAATCTATCTTTCAGTACTTTTTTACTTAAGTACATAAAAAATTGAGTACTTTTGTACTTTCACTTGAGTAAAATTGAAAAAGGAGTACTTTTATTTTACTGGAGTAATATTTTATTTTACGTATCTGTACTTTTACTCAAGTACTTGATTTGTGTACTTCGTCCACCACTGCTGGTAACTTACCATCGGCAGCACGCGCGCACACACACCACCCGCTCGCTGCTAGTTCAAGCACAAAAGTAGTCCCGGCCCGCGCGTGTAGCCTGTCAGATACCCCGGCGCCAATCAAATTACAGCGTTTCTTGTACTGTCGTTGTGGCCGTTAGAATCGATCCAAATAGCAGTGCAAAGATACAAATAGCAGTTCAAAGGAGCTTGCTAAATATTGGTGGGGACAAATTTGTCATCTCAAAATATTGATAGGGACTAGTACCTAGCGTCCCCCCCTAAACCTATGCCCATGATCCTTACAATTATAAAAATGTTACGAATCATTCCATTACAAACCCACATTACCACTGCCAGAACTGTAGATGGCAGGTTTGATGAAGCTGGCACATCATTGAGGGAATCAAGCGAGACTGCGCGTGCTGACTGAACTGCTGTGAAGAGAGAGATGAACACAGAGCCGAGCCAGATAATGACTCGTTTACGAGTCAAGAACCAGTTGCATCAGTTTTCGGATAACCAGTAGTTCTTTCTGACAGTTCGATTCAATAAACCAGTTGGAGAAAACAGTTCACCGATTCTTTTGCGCTCGACGTAATGGCGTCATTGCCGTTGACTGCAAGCCTTCGGTTTACATTGGCTCATAACATTAGCACAGAATCAGTTCAGAATCAATCACCAAAATAACCAGTTCCGTTCAGACGCTCTGTGTGTCGGTTTGCTTCACGCTGAATCACACATGTGCAGTATCATCAGCTCCTCGATTCTCGAATCGGACACGTCTGACAGAAATGGTTCTTGACTAGTGAACGAGTCAGTCTGTTGTTCGTTATCTGGCTCGGCTCGGTGTTCATCTTCAGTTCTCTCTTCACAGCAGTTCAGTCAGTGTACTGTTTGAGTAAATGAATTACTCCGGGATATTGGTTTGTTTTAACTCAGAGGGAGTGTCAGACACATTAAACATGTTAACAGCTTAAGTCAATTGTGGATTAATGCGTATTGGAGACACAAACCTTTTAAAACGATTCAGTTCGATTTGGTGAACTGTTTCAAAAAGATCCGGTTACATCGAATGATTCGTTCGCGAACCGGATATCAAACGGAAGAGAAGACAATGCTGAATAAAATCGTAGTTTTTGCTATTTTTGGACCAAAATGTATTTTCGAAGCTTCAAAAAATTCTAACTGACCCTCTGATGTCACACTACTTTGATTATGTTTTTCTTACCTTTCTGGACATGGACAGTATACCGTACACACAGCTTCAATGGAAAATTTTAAATCTAAAATATCTTAAACTGTGTTCCAAAAATAAACAGAGGTCTTACAGGTTTGAAACAACATGAGGGTAAGTTATTAATGACATAATTTAGCAAATTGGGCGAACTAACCCTGTAACCGTTTTTTGTTTACAAAAAGTTAGTCAACGGAATTGTGATTGTCCTTTAGGTTAATCATTTGAAATAGTAAAAACAATATGTTCAAACTTTTGACTACTTTCTTTAATAACTACATAACACAATACTTGTACTTTTACTTTCAGTACTTGAGTAGTACATTTTAAAACAGACTACTTGCAATACTTAAGTACAAAACATGTTGAATACTTTAGTACTTCTACTTAAGTGTGGTGCTTAAAGAGCACTTCAACTTCTACTCAAGTCACTTTTTTGTCAGGCACGATTGTGGTGTGTAAAGACACAGAAAACGCGATGCAGCCGCCACGCAACTGACACGCAGCAGAGGGAGACCGCCGACAGACCAGGATCTTGTCTTCAATATCAACTTTTTTTTACACACCTACGCCTACTGATAAAGGACACCGTCACCAGTATTGACAGCAAAATAGACTATGTTTGACAGGTGCAATATTTGAAAATCGACAATTATTTATTTATTTTTTAAATTACATTTATATCTGATTTTATGTCAACCTATAGACTTTCAAATATCAAAATGTCATGAATTAATATGTATTTGTGTACAAAATGACATATAAACATATTTTCCTATTGTATTTTGCCTGGAAACGCTTCCAACACGTGTGTGTGACAGGTGTCTGAAATCAAATATCAACTCACAATAATCATGCTGACCGGCGACAGCCGTGAATCATCAGCTTGAATGATGAGTGTGTGACCTGGATATATAAAAAGGGCGCCTTGAAACCATGACAATATCCTTTTCGTCTTCAGGGACAGTTTTGTCTGATTTAAACGTCTGCTTACAGCGAAAATGAAACACACATTTAAGGCAAGTCCTAAAAATTTGTCACCGGGTGACACTCACGAAATGTGTGTGTACTGTTTGGGTGAAGAGCACACACAGGTTGCTCTTGAGGGAGTGTCCTGTGCAAATTGTGAGTGTTTTCCTATGAGAACACTCCGCTCTCGTTGGGCTCTCTTCTTGAGGGAAGACAGATCAGCATCTGGTCCTCGTGGATCGGGTCCCGCTCGTGCCAAGGCAGAGCGGCGACGCGCTTCATTGGGCTCCCAGATGAAGCTCGCTGACAGTCTCGAGAGGGGCGTTAACCTCTCGGACGCGTCATCGGCTGACGAGAGCGAGCTGCAGGTGGATGACAGAGACGATTCTCCTACTGATACTGCAGCGAGTGCTCTTTGGGCTGGGCAAGAGATGGCTGAGGAGAATAATTTAGATACTCAACCTCGTCAGCCATCCTGCTCCCTGTACGCAGAGTTGGTGGAAGTTATGGAGCACGCCACTGACAATCTTCAGTTCCCATAGTGGCGCGCTCAGTGAGAGATCGTTTGCGGTCGTTTGGACGATTGGTTTCTCCCTGAACATAGACCACCAGCTCAGCAGATCCTTCCATTCCTTCCTGATCTCCATTCAGAGATCGAGAGGGCATGGAAGAAACCGTACTCTGCCCGTATTCATCGACATCAGCGGTGTAATTTCGCTGAGTTTGAGGGGATCAGGGAGTATGGTTATGTGTCGATGCCGCCCATTGACGAGACTATTACGAACTATCTCGTATCTGGGTGGGTGTCGACATTAAAAGCTCTGACTCAGCCATCCAAGCCATTTAAAACCACGGCTCGCTTGAATGGCAGAGCGTACACGGCAGCAGGTCAGGCTGGTGCTGCTCTTCATTCATTCCATGGCAGTGCTCGAAGCCTACCAAGCTAACCTGCTGCAGGATCTCGACCAGGGGGCAAGACTGTCCCCTGAGGCAGTTGCTGAGTTGCGCCGGACCACAGATTTGTCTCTCCGGGCCACTAAACAGACTGCTGCCGCGATTGGCCGATCGATGGTGGCGATGGTGGGCACGGAGAGGCATCTGTGGCTCAACTTGGCTGATATCAGGTATAAAAAGAAAAATCCCTTCTCCTTGATTCACCAGTTTCGCCTGCTAAGCTTTTTGGCACCTCCGTTGAGGTGGTGGTTGGAAAGTTTAGGGAGGCGAAGGCATGCTCAGCCGCATTTAAGACTTGTATACCACTGAGATCCGGGCCCCAGCCCAGGCAGGTGGGAGGACCTGGTCCGTCTTGGTCTGAGGACCGTAGACAGGACCAGAGGTCTAGTGTCGCCCCTCGTGCGCCCCCTCCATGGAGGAGTAGGATGCAGAGGAGGTGAGCTTCCCGCAAAAAGAGGGACTTAAGGGAGGTCATTCAGCACAAGCGCAGCAACGCTCAGTGGAAGTAGGGTTTGATCTCCCTGGAGGGCCTTTTCTACCAGCCCTCTCCCTCTTCTTGACTCCCCAGACGTTTACGTTACACCAGCCCTGGGGATGGGCCTTATGATGAGAACTATGTTCTGATGGCCCACCGTAGCAACTGGTTGATGTGAGCGCCTCTTTTAGGCATGTAAAAGTGGTGGACCCCAGATTCATTGACGCTCTGGCGAGTCTTCACTCCGCACACCGCAGGTAAACTTTTTGGTCTTTAAAATTCTGTGTATATAACTAACACTGATCAGTCCCTCCAGAAAAACGCAGATTTTTTTTGTGATTGTTGCGGGCAAAAATCCTTGATTTTGCGGCATGTTTTCGTAAAAAATGCGATGGAATTGCATGAACTTGCAAAAACTGCGGTTTGATGAAAAAGAGAAAAAAAGATGATTCCCCCAACACCTTTTTATCACTAGGCTACTACCTTAATGTAAAGAGTAATTTCTTATTACTTCCTATGATAAGCGTGCATACTAAATCACAGAATATTTAAGTTGCAACCTCTTACTGCAACGTAAATTATTTTACATACTACTAATATATAAGTTTTTGGTACTGTTCTGTAACAAAAAAGTGCCAACTGTAAAGTTGCATCAACTTCTGAATGAAACTATAACAGTGTTAGTAGCCTAGTGAGAAGGGGGTGTTGGGGGAATCACATTTTTTTTCTCTATTTCATCAAACCGCAGTTTTCGCAAGTTCTCGCAATATAATTTGGCTCCACTGTCATGTAACAAATCGGGAAACTGCTTCGCGGGGTATATATATATATATATATATATATATATATATATATATATATATATATATATATATTTTTTTTTTTTTTTTTTTTCGCGCTTCAAGTTTCACCCTGGTTTCACTGCGGGGTTTGCAGATGATGGTCACGTCACGTAATTATGTCACTTCATAAGGTTCCCATGTCAATAGGGGGAAAATGGCGCTTTTCTTGTGTGAATTAAACGCAACATTTTTCAACTTTCTGCTAATATATATATGTGATTTTTTTTCATATTTTTGCACATTATGAAATCATGCTAGCCCCGCATATGTTGCTTTCTGAAATCGGCAATTTATGTGGCAAAAGAGCAGCGTATTTGAAAAAATGTGACCCCCCTCATAAATATGTGGCCTTTGGCTGATTATGCATCAAATCAAGCGATCGCATAATCGCGTTTTTCTGGAGGGACTGACTGATTTGTATTTCTCTAAAGACCTTGTTCCCTGTGTAGACCTAGGGGGTCATTCTTAGAGGAGCAATTAAAGTATTGGACTTTAGGGCCCTGAAGTCTCCCCCAGTTGGTGGCTAGAACGAATTGGGGAGAAGCTCAAAGAAGATTTGGCTTCCGTGCTGAGTACAGCCCAAAAGTGTGGGTTGAGTGT
Organism: Carassius gibelio; assembly: GCF_023724105.1. Taxonomy (NCBI): domain Eukaryota; kingdom Metazoa; phylum Chordata; class Actinopteri; order Cypriniformes; family Cyprinidae; genus Carassius; species Carassius gibelio. The sequence goes on along the minus strand of NC_068395.1, from coordinate 2,683,196 downwards.
GGGCCCACACTGCGGGGCCCGTGTGGGGCCCGAGTGGGACAGCCCAAAAGTGTGGGTTGAGTGTGGGCCCCACACTGCGGGGCCCGTGTGGGGCCCGAGTGGGACAGCCCAAAAGTGTGGGTTGAGTGTGGGCCCCACACTGCGGGGCCCGTGTGGGGCCCGAGTGGGACAGCCCAAAAGTGTGGGTTGAGTGTGGGCTGGCCCACACAAATCTGAGTGGGCCCCCAATAGGACCAATTGTGTGCCCATAACATGACCACAGGTATGTACACAGTGTGGGCTGGCTGTGGGCACAGTGGGGAGAGTGTGGGTACAGTGTGGGCACAGTTGGGAGAGCGCGGGGACATTGTGGGCTGCGTGTGGGTACAGTGTGGGCTGGGTGTGGGCACAATGGGGAGAGTGTGGGTACAGTGTGGGCACAGTTGGGAGAGCGCGGGGACAGTGTGGGCTGGGTGTGGGCACAGTGGGGAGAGTGTGGGAATACTGTGGGCCAAAAGTGTGCCCTCTATTCATCCAAAGTAGCGTCCCAGCTGAAAATGTGGACCTAGGGCCCCAGCAGTCCTCACAGTATGCCCACACTTTGGAGGGAAATGTGCCGCCTTGAGAGCATTGAGAGTGACTAGAGAGACGTGAGTATTCAGATTCAGTATTCAGAACGCAGATTATAGATAAATACATAAATACATACATACATATATATATATATATATATAGATAGATAGATAGACTAGATACAGTATATAGATAGATAGACAGACAGATAGATAGAGAGATAGCGACCCAAACACACTCACTTCCCTACAGCACAAGCTTTCTAACGCAGTTTACATGGGACGGCACCCACACAAGCTCCTGTCAAACACAGCGACACACACGCGGCTACGTTTGCAACAACATTTTCACCGGAGGACGAGATAAACGCTTAGAAACGTCCATATAGCTAGCATGATGCCTTTTATTTCTAGATGACAAAGACAAAATTTACCAGTTCTATGACACTATGACAAAGTGACACTATGACACTATGACACTCGGTACTTCTCTGAACTAACGTCATGATCACTGCCACTAGATATAAAGAAAACGTTTATTTTTCACTCTGTGCTATTCAATGACAGTAATAAATATATAAAATTATATATAGATGCTAAATGATAGCAACTCACCAGGACACTTCACCAACTCATTCTCCTCGGACTATGCATAGGCTTTGACGGACATCAGTTCTTGGCAATTCCTCATTTGCCCTCTCACGGCTGGCTCGATCGAAATTACACAGCTGAGGGCCATCATACATGTTTGCTCTCGCCACCTCTTCCTCATCCCAGTCAGTCGCTATAGTTCTGATGCTGCGTTCCAGGCAGGTTTTTGAGCTCGTAATCACTATTCCATACCACTACTAACGACTTTGTACCTTTCCAGGCAAGTTACGCCAAACTTTCTGAGCGCAAGGAATTGTAACTAGATTAGATTATTTATTTTATTGCAACGTTGCATTGACCTAAAATCGTTTTTTCAACGTGTACTACTTGCATAAACACTGCATCCGCAGGCAGTATTATTCGTATGGGCTGTCATCGTTGTTTCGCGTGCTGTGTGACCTCGGAACTCGGAGTACATCGATCTAGTACGAGACACGAGTTCACAGGTGGGAAGTCACGGGTTTGATTGTCGTTCCAGTGCACTTTCACTGGTTTAAGGTTGGAAAAACACGGGTTACGGGTTGCCTGGAACGCTGCATCATACTAGACTGAGGCTACCTTTCCTCGACTTTTCCCCAACATGACATCATCACCGAAATGCATAAAAAAAATGTTACTACCAAAAACGTAAAAAATAGGTCTTTAAGACCATTTTTGAGACATTTTAAAAATGATATACATATCTTGAGTGATTTATGTACCCATTAATCGAAAGTGGTGTTTAACCTGCAACATGGCCTTTAACAAATAAAACTTTGTACCTGCAGAATGCTGCAATATTACTATTAAATCACATGCAGAATAATTATTAGTAGAAGTAGAAGTAATAAATTAAAGAGTCATACATTTCAAATACTTTGATTTATTCACGGCCATGTTATAAATGAAGAAAAACACTGTTCAAAGTTTAGGATAGGTAAGATTTGTAAATGTTTTTGAAACAAGTCTCTTATGCTCACCAAAACATTTATTTGATAAGAAATACAGTTAAAGCAGTAACATTATGAAATATTACAATTAGAATTTTTTTTTTTTAGAGAGAAATGAGTTGAAATGAGAATAGGCTAACCCACATGGGGCCCACGTGGGTTTAGTGTGGGTTTGCTCTGCCCACACTGTCCCACAGAAAACCCGCAGTGGGCCCGCGCGGGCTTGTTTGCTGGGTCAGTACCTCTCAGGCTGACATGTTGATGTGATGTCATATCTGATTTAAGTGGGCGTGGTGTGTGTAAGGTAGAGAGGGCATGACTGATGATAGTGTCCTGATCCAGTCATGACAACGCTATTCTTATGCGCTATTCTCAGCCTGCGCTCCAGCTGAGTAATCAACTTTATTTTTACAAATAATTTATATATTTTATATTCAAACTGAAAGCATGATGTGATTAACACTCAAGTCATTCAAGTCATCGTGTCTCAAGTCAAGTCAAGTCCCGAGTCTTTAACTTCGAAGTCCAAGTCAAGTCTCAAGTCATAAAAATAGCGACGTCTGTGACTGTGATGTGCATGTGCCAGTCACTGAGACACGGAGCATTTCTCAGCATTTCCTGACCCCACCTGATATTTAGATTTTTATTTGTCTGACAGGGAAAGCTGTGCGCAAACAGAAACACACTATATAATATGACTATACATAAAAAAAAAACACTCCCCAGAAAAAAGGACACTCTCTTTAGAGGAAGAAAAAGAGCAGGTGCTCAAGGCCCTTTGATGTGTGCATGTGCCTGCTTACCATTCTGTAACTATTAAAATGATAGTGCTCTCCTGACAACCTATTATGTTTCCATACAACAGCATTATTGAATTACAGCAAAGTATTTCTCTAACTGTTCTGTTAAAGTTGCAAAGATCAAAGCATAGACCATAACAAAGATGCGCCTACCATTTTAACTCTGAATAAATAAATATTATATTTAACAATCTGTGTACTGCACTTTAACTATCTTCTCTGAATGTTTAATTTTCAAAAAGCAATCCTTCTGTGGCACTGAACCGGCATTAAGTATTTTGTACTACTACACACAATGGCATTAAAAGCCTTTGTTAATTAGCTATAATATTAGTTAGATTATTTATAATAACATGTTTAGATGTAAATAAAGAACAGACTAAACAGATAAATAATTTTTGCAGATATTCTGCCATCTGCCATAACTGTTAGATTTATATGTAACCGATGTTTTCCAGAGAGAATGAAAGAAATCCCAGTGCAAATCAACTGGAAGACACTTTGACAAATTTTTCCATTAGACATAAAATATATATATATATATATATATATATATATATATATATATATATATATATATATATATATATATAAAACACCTTCTGTGAGACTATCCATAAGATACATGAGAACACAAAACTAAACTGTTGAAAGTATAAACATTCCTAACGCGTCATAGCGTAACATCATACTTTCAGTCATTGTATTTCATGAGGAAATTATGTTTGCATTTTCATTTATTCACAGCCTATTGTTGCTATACATTTTAGTAAGTGCCATTGTTTAAACAAAATGCTCTACTGAATGACGTTGACGTTTCATACACATTCAGTTGTTATGCTTTCAAATTTGATGCAATTAGTATTTTAACAATTTGTATATACAACTCCTGAATAACTATACCACTTGTGCAGTAAAAATTCTATAATGGTTATTCTGTAATGGCCAATGGTTTGTGTGTAATGTGTGTGACATTTATTTTGGTATGACATTAAAATTCCTTTTAGAATAATAGTGCATAAATAGGAGAGGCAAAACATACAGCATGTAATTTTTTCTGAATTTTCTATACTTTTATTTATACCTACCTGCAGACACGGAAATGACATACACTTTACATAAAAAATATTTTTAGCATCCCTTATTCTGACCCTTATTTTCCTATATAAATAATCCAAGCAACAGTTACGTGCAAACATCGCTGACGGCCCCAGTTTATTATTGTTTCACTTTCACAGCACATTAAACATCACTCTCTTACTTGATCTGGACAAACTGTGCATCAATTGAAAGTTTAAAGACTCTAGCTTCGATATTTGACCAATATTTTGATAAAACATTGTTGCAGTGATTGATATTTAGTGATTTATGTCAGGAGTGCAAAATAATAAATCCGTATTATGCCCCATTTTGAATAGAAATTCACCACTCACTCATATTCAGTCACGTCAAGAGCGGTTTATTTGTGTTCACATAGACTCACTGAACAGCGTCAATAAGGATTTATAGACCAAAGATGCATATCTGCGGAGATATATGGATATATTTACTGATGTTTACTTCATATTTCTTCAGACAGAATCGTCATTTCTATTCATTTTCCACTGATTTACGCGATCTGATGATAAATAGCCTCTGCCAGAGCCGTCTCTGTTTGTTTGCTTCCGTGTACTCCAGCTGTGACCCAGAAAGACTCTGATTGGACGTTTGGGTTGTCAATCTGACAGTCCCAAAACCAGACAGCGTCAGATCGTGTCACATGGTTCGTGAACAGTTCCTGGTTCATATCTGCTCACAACAACACTGAAACACCTCTGTATACACGAAATATCCGAATAATAAACCCGCGATTACGATAGAAAAGCTTGGTATGAGATTTTCTTGAGATCTGGGGCATTTTATAAAATATACAAAAAAATGTACATGGGAAATGCTAACTTGTGCAGCGATGAAAAAGGCTACAAATAGCATATTTTTACAATAGTAAACGACCAAATTCCACCCCTGATCGCTAAAGGAAGTTATTATAAACACTCGATCGGGGTTTAAAGTGAGTTTTGTATAAAAGTGTACTAATAATTTCATAAATTGTCTGATGTAGCTTGATGCTAACGTTAGCTCCGATGCTACTAATAGCAGGTGCTTTTCTTCTTCATAATGCATTTTTGTCTCAATAATTCACGTCAATGTCGTAAGAAAATGTTTTGTTGTATTTTTATATTAAGACTTTTGATAAATAAGGGCTAAATGCAAAGAGAGACTGAAGTGAGATCGCTGCTTTGTTGCTTTGTAAAGCCTGAAAAACCACAATCAATGCTAATAAAGGTGGAATAAAAACAAAAGAATAATGATAAAAGAATAATGCGGATAATGTGTCGTACCTGGCGGAGGTGTGAAAGACTCGTTTGGTGAGAACAATACAATCATGAAACGGGCAGTTTTCACAGCTAAACACACATATAAAACACACATCAGTGTTTACATGTGAGATCTTACAGAAATGACAAGGGCCATAAATCAATCTGATTTGCCTTCTCTAAAAAACACACATGACATGGCCTTAGAAAATATTTCATAAAATTCACAGTTTTACAGATTAGATTATGAAATTTCTAATGAAGTTTTGAAAGACTTGTGGCTTTAGCTACACTCTATTTCTAAACTCATATCTTACATCAACACATTTTTTAAATACATTTAAAAAATATGTTTTTAATATATTTATTTTTGTTTTTATGTTTGAACTTATATATCTCTATTATCATAACAGTCTGAGTGATTCTGATTCCTGAACAGTAAACTTTAAAGTGTCAGCTTTGTGAACATATGTTGAATATGTATCTAGTCAGAAAGAATCATGAGCAGAAACCTTTTTATTTTGGGTATGTCATTTCTGTCTCCATGCCAAAAAAGGAGGTGCCTAGAAAGGGGTTAAAAGTAGTTCAACCTGGAATCCTGCTGAAGGTTGTATGCCTCATATTCTCAGAACAGGTAACACAAATCCATAACTTCTTACCCAATTCCCCAGACATCCTATTTTCAGGTAAAATGAAACTCTACACCACTACCATTCACTCTTGCTCTTTCTCTGTAAATCCATTGTTCCAAACTCAATAAAGTGATTCAGGCCCTTTTAACTGTTTAAAGAAGGATATGATCAATGTGTGTTCGGTTTTGACTCTAAGTGTTTCTACCGGGGTAATTGTGTGCTACCTGAGTTCAAGCTATGCTGACTTGAGTGAACAATATTGAATGCTAGTGTTTTTTAAATGACCACATGGTGTAGACAATGAGAAATGAAGAGATTTGGGTGTAGAATTTATTTAGTGACAGTTTAACAAATTTGATTCATGTGTCAAAAGGTGTCTGGTTATTGTGTTTAAGCAATCAAGAAAAACTGTAATATATAAATTATTAAAGGGTACATTAGATGCTGATTTTCCAGTTGGTATGATTATTTAGGATGTCTTTGTAACAGGTAGTATATATTTCATAGTATTAATTACACTATTTAGCTGACATGAACATGTCATTAAGACATGCAAAACCATGTATTAATTTGTTTAATAATTTGTTTAATGTAAAGTTATTTCGTTTTAACATTAATTGTGTTTGGAACAGGGTGGAAATGAAATGGGGAAAATATTCACTTAATGAATTGGTTTATTCTTTGGTATTTTTTACCAGGTAGGTAGAATATAGGTGGTGATTGACAAAAGAGGCCTGATCCATTAATCTGAAAACAAAGGCAAGATCACGAGAGTTTCCTCATACGAGTAAATGTTCTTATTCAGGAAACATTGCAGTATCGTGTTTCTTCCTGTTTTATCAGGTATATCACTGGAATGATTATAATGCATTTCTAAGATGAGGCAAGGCAAGGCAAGGCAAGGCAAGACAAGTTTATTTATATAGCACATTTCGTACACAATGGTAATTCAATGTGCTTTACATAAAAGAAAGTAAAATAATAATGATGAACAAGAATAAAACAAGCAATTTAAAAACTTTTACAATTATTAAAAAATTGACTTATTTAAAATGAATTTCAAACAGTTAGAAAGAGAGAGAGAGAGAGAGAGAGAGAGAGAGAGGGAGGGGGGGGGGCTGGGACCTCATGGGCGATGCTGGGAGTGACAACGACCAGAAGTCTGAGTTATTTACAGGTAAGTAGTATTGTGCAAGGGCACCCTGATCGCGCTTGATGGGCACTATTGTTTATTGTTTTTATAATAAAACGAGGATCCTAGCCTCAAGCCGACCCCTGTCTTCTTCCTTCCTGATTATAACTGAGTCGAACCTCATCACAACATAAAATAAAATAAAAATAAAAAACTGTGAAAATATAGTGCAATCAGTTCGGACATTGCACAGTGCTCATTCAATAAATGCACAGCTAAACAGATGAGTTTTAAGTCTAGATTTATATTCAGTGAGCATATCTGAAATATATTTTGGTCCTAGGTCATTTAATGACTTATATACGAGTAAAAGTACTTTAAAATCAATCCTATATTTAACTGGAAGCCAGTGTAAGGACCTGAGGACTGGTGTGATATGCTCAGATTTTCTGGTTCTAGTCAGAATCCTGGCAGCAGCGTTCTGGATGAGCTGCAGCTGTCTAATGGTCTTTTTGGGAAGGCCAGTGAGGAGCCCATTACAATAGTCCACCCTGCTGGTGATAACGGCATGAACAAGTTTCTCCAAGTCTTGACTGGAAACAAAACATCTAATTCTTGCAATTTTTTTTAAATGATAGTATGCTGATTTAGTTACTGCTTTTATTTGACATGACTACTGAAACTAAGGTCTGTCTCAAGAATCACACCAAGATTCCTGACTTTATTTTTAGTTGTTTGACCCCTAGAGTCAAGGTATGCATTCAAGCCAATTTCATGGTACTTACCGTGTTCTACAATATATATATATAAAAATAGTTTGCAATATTAACTGTCTTACATATGTTTTATTAACAATAAAACACTTCAATTAAACAAAAAAAAAAAACACATATATTTTGTGTCATTATCTGACACTTTTAAATGTTTTTCCTGGTGTTTGAGGCCGGGACAGGAAAGTCACCATTTTCGTAGAATGACCCATATGCAAAGCCAAAGCACAATGAAATAAAGCACCTTATGATTTTGGGGGTTTATATAGGCTATCGTCCAGTTTCATATTTGCTCAGTGACAGTCATTACATTTGGGGCTTGACTCAAAACATTCGTGGGTGAAGCTCCGGCAAAATCAGCTGGCACCGCCCCTGGGTATGCTAACTGTATCTTACACAGCTTGCATACAGCTTTATCTCACGGCTCAAAAATTTTAACTCGTACCTACCAAAATCCAAAGTACTTCCAGACATGGCTTTTTAGATTTTGGGAGGTTAAAATCGCTTTCTCTGCTGCGTTCGAGTTGTGCTCTGCACTATCTGCCATCTTCCATGCAAGACACGTCCACTTTCAGCAGTGACGCTGTGCCAGACAGTGCAACTCCTGTGACCTCTTCCTTAACCCTGACTCACCAAGCAGACAGCCACGCCTCTACTACCGCAGGTTTTTACAAATTTTTTTATTCAAATATTAATTTTCACCTTCATAAATTCGTTTTATGTTTTTAAAACATAAAAGCATTTAGGCAGACTGGGGATCGGCACATTCCCTTCAAAACGAATGTAACAATAATCCTCTGCCTCTTGCAGCGGCTCAAATGTCAGGAGTAAATGACGACTGCTATGATCATTATTACATCCAACAAAATAAAAAATAAAAACTCAATTGCTTAATCGGAGACATTCTTGTCTTCAGAGAAGACACAATGCCAGAAAGCTTATTACATATTGATATCAGTGCTTCATAATTAACATATATAATATATATTTTGCAGCATTCACACCAAATGCGAATAGAGCGTCAAGTTCGTGTCTACCGCATCTAGTTTGCCCCTTGAACATTTTGAATGTGGATTTCGCCTCGGACGTACGTCAATTGATGTTGGCAAGATCGCTGATGTTGATCGAGCATTCGGGGCTTTTCCACTATTTCCTCCACACGTCCTCTGAATTGAACACATTATCTTGTTAGCGAAAAGTAATTGTAGGCTATATTGGGGGAAAATAGTTGTAAAAAACGGTGGGAAGGCAGTGGGTCAATAAACGTGTACGTGACTCAAAAGTTAAATGTGTATTTACAACACACTCTTCCAAGCTAGGTCCTTTTTATTCCTGAAATATGAACTTCTGTATGATACTTGTGTCTTAGCCCGCTCACTGACAAAATCAGTCATTCCTCCATGTTGAATGAGTGACTCCTGAGCAGGCTCCTGATTGGTTAACGTGGCGTGAATTGACACCAAAGTTAAAATTTGCGTCAAACGCGGAAATGCTCAAATGCACCAATCGTGGCAGACGCTCAACATTCGCCTCGTGAGACCTCCAGACACGTATAAACGCATCTTTACATTAACTTAACATTGTAATCATTCGTGCCAGATGCTCTATTCGCATTTGGTGTGAACACAGCATTAGACATGTGCTGGTATTTGGTAATGCAATATATTACAGTAATGAATGTGCACAATATTGTTATTGTGGGCACTTTAAATACCGTGAATAATTCCCAGACAGCAATATAGTGTTGGCCCAGATCCAGCCCACATCTGGCCCCCGTGAAATCCATTCGGGCTGGATCTGGGCTGACACTGCTTGCTGTCTGGGTTATATATTACAGATTATTCAGAATTTGGAATGCATTCTAAGAATACTGTTCCCATCAACTTGTCAAAATGTACAACACCGCTGTATATTGCTTGGAAGACGTGTGTGCTCTCTGATGTAAACAAACACACAGGAGAAGCACATGGAGGAACACAGAGACGTGTTGAATGAAAGCAAAAAATTGCATCTGTTATTTAATGAGTTATCATGAATGAAGACTGTAATTTCTAACAAAGATTAATAACTTCTGTAGCAAATGTAGCTATTGCTCATTGTTAATGTGACTGTTAATAGTTAACTGATGAGGTCTTATTGTAAAGAGTGACCTATTGGTCTTTATAGTTCTTTTGCACTTTAATATGTGTAAAACTTTTAACTTTATGTATTTTTCTTTATGCTTTATTGTATTTAAATGCTCAGTTATTTTTTCATAAGAAAAAAGCAATTTAACCTGTTATACTGTAAAATTTCTATACTGTGATAAAAGCATAAGCAATTAATCGCAAAAGGAAAATTTGATGATGGCATATCCCTAATATATAGGGAATATATATTATAGGGGACAATGAAAATTTCACTCAATGTCCCCTATAATGGGCTGTGTTGCAGTCACTCTTTAAAATTTGGTCCATTGTCTGAAAACAGAAATCTAAATGATAACAGTGTTTTGGGGAATTGCGTGGTTTTAAAATACAGTACCCTATGTGAGCACAGAGAGTAGGAGAGAAGCAATCTAATGAAAAGGTGATGCAATGACATCAATTTGATAATTTAGCAAGTTGTCTATTGAAAGTAGTTGGCAAGAGTGTGTAGAGAGCATAATGTTATTGCTTTGCTCATAAAGCATTTAACATTCTTACATGTGCTACTTTTAACTACCTAGGACAACCTTATAATTCAGTTATGTAACACAAGATGTTAATCGTTGGACTGGAGTGTTATGGATTACTTGTGGAGTATTGTTAAGTTTTATCAGCTGTTTGGACTCTCAGCCTGACGACACAAGGATCCGGTGTCAATGCATCTGATTGTTTGGAGATTTTACTCCTCCCAAAACAGTAAAAAAATAAAATAAAGTTGTGAGCATGTTATACTATGTTTTGTGGCTTCCAGGCTTTGTATGAAAAACCAATCATCTGCTCGCACAACTTTTTGAATTTGTATTTCTTTATCAGCTTTCCTGTCCGTATATTTACAACCCCCTGTTTGGCTTTGTCTGCTTTGTACTTAGCTCTTAGAGCCCCCAAGAGAGCATAATGGAAGTTTAAAGTTCTTCTAATTGATGAAAATGCAGGACAGTCTTGTAGAGTGCTTCTCGTCTTCGTTCTTGTACTTTCAATGTCTTGATTTTTTACCCTGCAAACGTTTACAATGTTTCTTGTACTTGTGGAATAGTCTTTTGTGCTTTTCCAACTTCTCTTGCAACTCCTGACATTTTCTTCGGCCTACCTGTGCTACTCTCCTACACACTCTACGCCCTTGGATTCTTTGTCTGTATAGCATAAAGATGTAATATATTATTTTATTAGATTTCCAATGTGAGGTGCATGCAACATAATATAACGATGAAATCTTACTCAATTTCTGTCATTCCTTTGCTTTGGTTCTGTGTCACAAATGCTAAAAAGTTAGCATACATTTAATGCACAATACATTGTTAAATGTTAAAACCTGACCTTGTAGTACTGGGTTGACTGTCTGGAATGGATGGGGGGGTCAACACTGTCTTTCCTGCTTTCAATCTCGCTCTGTGTTTTGCCTGTCTGATACGCCATTTTCTTTGCTCCTGTCTTTTTTCCCTTTATGTGAGATCCTTCACTCTCTTTCTTTTTTGACCCTCCAAATCATTTAAGTAAGTCTGGTGTTTCTGTTTAGGGTAGGCTGCTTTGCGGTCTGGGTCAGTATCCCTGCGCTGCCTGTAGACTTTGCTTTTCAGCAGCACTTAATTTCGCCATATCTGTCAAAAGGAAAGCCATATTATGTGTTTGGAATATTAAAACAGTAATGAAATGCTAACAAGTCTTTATCAATATAATTGTTGAAGGTTTTATGAAACCTTATGTTGAGAAAAAAGTTAGTGGTGTTATTGATTGTTACTGGTGTTACCAGCAGCAACAGTAACACCAGTGACGATAACGCCAGTGACATATCTGCAGACAAAATGGCATATCTAAGATGGCGGCCACAGTAGCTCAAACTACACTTCTTAAATTGTAAATAAATCACTTATTCATGAAATTTGAAAAATTATATTAATAAAATGTCCTTTCCCCTTACTATAAACAAGAGTGTGTAGAGAGCATAATGTTATTGCTTTGCTCATAGAGCATTTAATGCTTAGCATTTAACATTCTTACTTATGTGCTATTTTTAACTACCCAGGACAACCTTATTATTAAGTTGTGTAACAAAAGATGTTAATCGTTGGACTGGAGTGGTATGGATTACTTGTGGAGTACTGTTAAGTTTTATCAGCTGTTTGGACTCTCAGCCTGACGACACAAGGATCCGGTGTCAATGCATCTGGTTGTTTGGAGATTTTACTCCTCCCAAAACAGTAAAAAAATAAAATAAAGTTGTGAGCATGTTATACTGACCCAGATGTGGTCAAGTGTAAAACGGAACGTGTAAACTCAACTGGATAGCGATACTATCAATCGTTAAGTGCACTCTAAAGCCTCAAATCCTCAGAACATTTAAAACAATTGTGTTAAGCCACAGGGAGCTTTTAAACGAGATAAAATTAATGAGTGCTCACTCTGTTTCACACTCAATTTATTCTTTATTTTTTCTTCCTTGAGCTCATTTGAATTTGATCCATTACATGCATTTCAACTAAAATTGAGAGAACTCATGCTCAAACAGTCCCTAAATCCCAAGATGCAAATGAACTGTTTTTATGCAAATATCTTAGGCAAATACTCATAGGCAAATATGAGGTGTTTCTCAATGTCAAGGAAGGATCCTCGAAAGCCAGTATTTCGAGGATGCTACGTCATCGACATCTGTCGAAGGACTGTTCCAATGTCGAGGATCCTCGGAATTTCAACCAAGGACTGAGTCCTTTGTTCGAAGAATATCCCATACACAGGAAAGGATGCATATGTGTATCCTTCGCGCTCTTCACGCTCTCAAATCACCCACAATCCTAGGCGCGCAGCTTTTCTATCTAACGTTAGTTAAAAATGTTGAACATTAACGTAGTCGGAGCGTTAACGGTTTTTATTTACGTTACCAAACATTTGTTATAACTGTAGTAAATATAAGTAAAGTTTGACATTTAAATGCCAGTACAAATTACTACCGTATTGATATTGTAAATTATACAAATAAAAATAGTTAACTGAACTGGACCTGTCATTTAACAATTGGTTGCATCATCAGCATTTCTTTTATAAATAACTAGTTAAGTTGTCCAAAGTAATTTAATGATACCATTCACAGCGTTATTCAAACGGACCTTTTCACTGATGTAATGACGCAATTACGTGCACTTGCTAGCCTGTTCCATTTACGTTTTCTCCGTATGCTAAAGAGGAGTCTCACCTAGCCTCTGAAGGAAGTGACTTGGAAGGATCAGTCCTACCAAGGAAGTATCCTTGACATTGAGAAACGCCTATGGAGTGGGTGACCAGTACAGACAGAACAGAGTTCTACAGATAGCTCTCAATGATGTGTAGTTTGTCATGTTTTTTTTTATTTTTTATTATATATTTATAGACGTTTTTAGTGTTTTATTGCCAGAGGTGGGTAGTAACGAGTTACATTTACTTCGTTACATTTACTTGAGTCATTTTTCGGGGTAACGAATACTTTTCGGAGTATATTTAAAGATGGGTACTTTATACTCTTACTTGAGTACATTTTTTGGGAAAAATCTGTACTTTTACTTCGTTACTGTGGGCGACGCCCCTCTCGTTACTTTATCTTAATGCAATAAATGCTTCAGTTTATTCCAAACGCGCCGTCTACTTTTCTCTGGACAATGAGCGATGCCCATTCGCGAATGATTCATTCTTTTGAGTCAACTCTGTTCAAAGGCTTGATCAAACCAATTGGCAAACGAGTGAATTGGTTCATGAATCAGTTTGATTGAGTCGTTCAGTTCCATGCTGCACGCGCTGAGCTCTGAAGCGGTTCACTCAGAGTTGTAACGTTTAAGAATATTAGCAGCGTTGAAAACGGGGCTATGGAACTGCACTGAATTGAAAGCTAATCTGCAAAGGCTATTATTTGCTTGCGATGGAGATCCTTATTAGATGAACGCGTGTGCTGTCTACTGTTTAACAGGTAACAACTTGGGCTACATTCGATTACAGTACATGATACCACTGTGACATTAGTTTGTTGTACGTGTGTGGCTTATAACAGGTTGAATGCAGCTTCCAAAAGACAAAGAATAGCCGATTAAGATTTTATTAATTTTAATACAATCACACCAGTGCGAGTACGTTCAGCAAGTCATATCATCAGCTGCTAAATTCAGATCTGTGATCGCTTGCTGGCGCTGAGCCAGAGACAGACCCGTTTTTACAGCGCTGCGCATTAACCAATCACACACGGTTCTGTTCCGATGAGTCATCGCTGAAATGCCGGTGCTTCCTTCACTCGCTCACTCACTGAATACCTTTCTGGCGAATTCTCTCGTCAGAAACAACAAAGTGCAGATGTGTGTACGAATCTATAATTAAGATATTGATTTCACAGTGTTAACAGTTTCAGTGATTTTAATGGTAGTTTCTGAGAGTGAATGAAATCTAGACTGTCAGTGAAAATTATGTTTAATAATGTAAATGTTATTTGCTCTCTTTCTGAACAATGAAAGATTAGTAGCAATATTTATATCACATTAACTTTCAATGTTAAATTCACATTTAAAATAAAGTCAGTCGTATTAAAAATATGTTATGGCATGACACCTATATTTGTTACTTAAATAAACAGACAGGGTTTTATAATAAATTACATAAATTGGATTAAAGGCTGATGAAATATATACATTTATACACACACACATACATTACATACATTTTTTGTCTATATATCTATATAAAAAAAGGCTCCGTATATATGACCCAAAGTAACTAGTAACTAACTACTTGAGTAGATTTTTTATCCGATACTCTTTTACTCTTACTCAAGTAACTATTCAAGACTAGTACTTTTACTTTTACTTGAGTAAATATTTCTAGAATTACTTTTACTTTTACTTGAGTAAAGTTTTTGGGTACTCTACCCACCTCTGTTTATTGCATTTGGACTGGTTTCTATATTAAAAATGGGCTACCTAGTCTCATGGCATAAATGTACCTGGGTGCACTTTTTAGCGATATGCAAAATACATAACAATAAGTACTAGGCCTGTGAATCTTTGGCAAGGCAGCGATTCGATTCGATTACGATTCATAGGTTTTCGATTCAATTCAAGAACGATTTTTGCAAATTTTGAATGATTCAATTCGATTCGATTCTGCATTCTTTAAGTGCATTCACGGGATTATTTAAATGCTTCTACTACATTTTGCTTAGTCAAGGGGGAAATTACAGTAGCATTTATGGTTAGAGAACCATAGGTTAGAAAAAAACAAACAAAAAAAATCCCTTTTGTGCATTGCGTAAGCCAAGTTTTTAAAAAAGAGCTTAAAGATTGTATAAGCTAACATTTTGTCACACCAGGGGCGTAGCCATAATTTCAGAAGTGACAGAAATGTCAAATAAAATCATTTTATGTATGTAGCCTATATAATAATAATAATAATAATAATAATAATAATAATAATAATAATAATAATAATAATTATTATTATTATTATTATTTTTTACAAGGAAATATCTTCTTTTTTTAATTACTTTTAATTAGCTGTAATAAATCAAATACACTGCTGGACAATAATCAATCATTTGTAATCAATATTTTTTTCCTAATGGCAATTTTATGATTGTTTTATATACTAGGCTACATTTAATTAGCAATTATTTAAATTTTCTGCACAGAATAAGGTAGAAAATATACTTTATAGTTTCTCTACTGTAATAAATGTCAATTAGCACTGCATCATTCATAAATTTGTTTAATTGTGTTTTTTTTTTTAGTTTCATCAGTTCATTCTGCTTTTATTCAGTTTAGCTGCAGATATAGCCTGGATCGCTTCTCTTTCAGTGTGAAAACGTCTTCATCTCTATTTAACTTTTCCTCTTCATCAGCGAATGATTCTGAGAGAAAACGTGCCAGATGTCTGTTTGCTAATGAAACAAACGCTACTTTCATGCATCTGATTATCAGATAAATCTCACGCTCTTATTTCAAGGTCGTTGTTAATGCTGTGGTTAATTTTAAAAGTTTCCTTCGTATATTCGGTTTATCTGCATTGTTTAAAAACATTTATCATTCAATGGATCTGCGTATATGATTTAGACACTTACATTTCTGCTCCGTCTATGCAATAAATACAGCTGTCGATGGCTCCGGTAACTCCGTCGGTAAGATGAAGAGAGCCATTGACAAACTACAGAAAAATAAAACTACTTCACGTTAGCATTACTTGCCACGAGTCAGCTGCGTCAGAGACGAACGGAGAGCGAGCGCAATCCTGTGACAGTCTTCAGGCGGTAAACAGATACAGCGCGTGAAGGACAGATAAGAGGCACGATTCACGAACATTCTTCAAGGTCTCCATTAATTTGTGCGTGTAGTAATTTAATGTGTATACATTTTGAGAGCATTGAATCGCTATAGAAATCGCGATTCATTAGATTCGATTACTGTCCAAGATTGGCGATTCACAATTCAAAAATCATGTTTCAAGATCGATGCATGTGAATCGACAGGGTTTGTAATCAGGCGGCAAGGAAGTCGACCGGAAGTTGAAGTCGGCTGAGTGCTGCCATCTTGTAGCAGAACTTCACTTGCGTTAGCATTCCCATTGACTCCCATTCATTTTGGCGTCAATTTGACAGGGAATAACTTTACATCTGAGGCGTTTAAAGGCTCCGTTTGTCCATTATTTATTTCTAAAGATACACGACAAAAGATACACGCCAAAGAACTCCCCGCTCAAGCTCGCCGTCTCTGCAAGATTAACGATGGCAGTTTGCACGCACAGCTACTAGAATCTGTACATCTGTCAGACAGGTTGCTGACGTCGTCAAGCTTCGTTTGAGTCTTCGCGTCAGAAACGGAAGTGCTAAAAAATGCTAAAAATGGGCTTCAATTGTCTCAGTTGAGTTCCAATGGGGTTGCTGTGTCCATTTCTTTTACTGTCTATGTTTGTAATCGATGCATCGAGAAAACGAATGAATCGTTACACCCCTAACAGGCACAATTCAGGAAGCTACCATTTCCTCTTAGGACCCTGGGGTCAGGAGTCATAGCACACAGTCACACACACACACAGAACGTAAACGTCAGAGGAAGCACCATCGTTGTGTGTTTATTGACAACAGAACAGTGTGTAGTGAGAAGGTGGGTACAAAGTAATGGTTAGATTATTTTTGTGCTTCAGCCTGAGTCTGCCCTGACCCGATTCTTTGGCATCAAAACAAATACACCCATACCCCAACAGGACCTGCTGCGGTGGCCAAGAGAGCTAAACGTGCTGCAAATGACAAAAATACCTGCAAATTAAGACAGCATCTTCATCAGTTTGACAGCACTTGCTGCAAATACTCACAATACAAACAAATAAAGAAATGAGCTGCAAAAACACAGACCACATCAGAAATATTTAAGGGAACCGTAAAGTGACAAATATGGCTGGGACATAATATAAATTTTTGCTTTTGAAAGTTTATTTGAACAATCCTGGTCATACCATTCCTTAGTTTTTTTTGTGTGGATATTATTAGCCTACTGTAAATAAGCTGACTAATTACTGTAAATGTGAAAGGTTATGTAAGATGGCTAACTTACTTTTACAGCTTAGTTTACAAAAACTAACCATAGCCCTGTGAATTTACTATTGAAATGAATGAATAAATGCATTTATTATATAAAAAAGCAAACAAAAAATGGTTACTGTAATCATGCACACATTAACCACTACTCTAACCATAGTTTAACCATGGTATTTGTACAATTGTGGTTATACAAATGGTAATCAATATTCAAAAAACAATTTTTCAAAAATTCAAAAAACAGTTTTTTGTATTTCATTGTATTGCGAGTATTTTCAGCATGTGTGCTGTCAAACTGATGAAGAACTTTTCTTAATTTGCTGGTGCTTTTTCTATTTGAATGCGTTTTGTGAAGTTGCAGCGTGTTGAGCTCTCTCGGCCACCATGCCTCGCCCCTATTTTGAAATCTTCACCCCACACATACATGGCAACGACGAAGGCGTATTCAAACAAAAGCCAACATTGATAAGTTGTGTGAAACAACGCAAAATCAACGTTACTCACCTATCAAAAAGGAACAAAGAAACCTTGGCGTCCGATTCGAGCCCTTCCCAATCCTTGAGTTTCTCTCCACCGCTGGAAAGCTGCCCCGATATTTACCATAGACAGTAAAAGAAATGGACACAGCGACACCATTGGATTCAACTGAGAAAAATGAAGTCAATTAGAAGCACGCGCTTCCTGGGGGTCGGGTGTACTGCACAGACTCAAACTGAGCTTGATGACGTAGTTGTCACGTGAGCAACCTGTACGTCTTCTAATCGGTTCTCTCAATCTCTCTCAAGTTGGTTTTGGGACTCGATCAGACACTGCGGTCAAAAGCGTGCTTTTTAGCGGCAGGAGCGGCGGGCCGGGTCGCTTCTGCTTAGACTAATATACATAGCGGAAACTCAGAAACTCTGTTTACCAATAGAGCCTTTCAGTGAGAGAGTGAGGGGGATGGATCGGGTCACTATGAATCTGGGGAGGTCATGTCCCCCCCGTCCCTAGTGCCATCTGCGCGCCTGCCTTATTTTGGGTAACCTGAATGTTCGAAGCTTCCGGTGTCATTCGCCTGCAGTTGTTTTAGCTGTATAAAAACAGTCCGTTATGCTGATTGATATTGCAATGCAAACTGGTATGTGCTATCACAATATGTTAATGTGTTGTCCTAATCATGAACACATTGGTTTATAGCACAAGTTTAATGTTTAATGCACTTTGTTATTCTTCTAGCGATTTATCTATAGCAGCTAACAAATGGTAAGTCGGACATTTGCAGAAAATAGCTTACTTCTACAGTGGATACATAAGCTGAAGACTAAACAAATAAATAATTTTCTCAAAAAATAAAATGACAACCGAGCATTGAATCTTTATTGGCACTGCAATGTATTTAGTGACAATATTGATCCAGTAAACATGCAAAGATGAAAGACCGATGACACTTTGACATTTTGGTGACAATGGTAACTTTGCAGGCCTGTTGATTTTATCAAATAAAATACAAATTTGACTCTTATATAAATAAGTAATATGCAGGTTACACCATCAAAATATATTTACAAAAATATATTTTTCTACCTCAAGCTAAAATGAACAGCAGTTTAATTCTGCACTCTCAGAAAAAAACGCACAAAAGCGGTCACTGGGGCAGTACCCATGTGACAGTTTTTGTAAAAAACTATTCTGAGAGTGTGTACAGTAAACAGGTGATTCACAGGAACTGCAACACTTGTTTTCAGTTCACTTGTTAATGTGCTTTCCCAGCTAACAAAGTAAGAACACTTTGCTAACACTACCATTGTTATGAACATTATTTCTGAATGAACTACCTTTGAATGTTCTAAAAATAAGCAATAACATTTAAAAATTTTGAAAAATGAACTCCCAGCATAAGCTGTAATATTTAACAGCGTACACTTTTATATACTTCACTTATAAAAATTGTGTATGATCCACTTATAAAAAAACAGGAATGTAACACTATCATTTTCACCCTCCCTATCCTGAAATCATTACCAGTTACCCACATGAACATCCAACCCATAGGCCATTACTTAATTTGCACAAATTAAATTAAGTAAAAAAAAAAAATTAAAAAAATAAACCTTTTGGAGTGGATATGAAAGGAAAGGAAAATCAAACCCAGTCAACCAGTGCTCATTGACAGACCATGAAAACATTAAGTTTAGTAAATATGTTTGGTCACTATATAATTCTCATTCTTCCATCTGTTCTTTTATAGCTTTAATGTTTTTTTAAGCATGTTTTCACCATGGACTAACTTAAAGGTAATTGAAATTTTGCAAGTTTATATCTCGCAATACTGGGTTTCTATCTCACAATACACAATTTTGACTTTTTTCTTGTGATTTAGAGAAAAAAAGAGTCATAACTGTCATACAGACTTACAATAAAAAAATTGCAAAAATTGTGAAAAAAAATAAAAAAAAGATTACAGATTTATGAGAGAAAAAAGTTAAGAAATTTAAACCAAAAAATCTGAAAAAAGGGCAAGAAACAAAGTCTACATTTTGAGATGTAAAATCAGAATAGCGAAGAAAAAAAAATCAGAATTTTGAAAAATAGCAATTCGTTTTTTATTCCATGGTAAAAACAAGCTTTCTTGTGAATAAGTAGATCCAAACCTTTGATTTGTAGAGTAAATAAAAAAAAAAAAAAAAAAAAAACAATGATTAATGAGGTGTGAGGCATGGCATGTTTCACCTCAAATGCTCCTTAGTATTTGATGCATTTCAGATGGTTCTTAAAAAAATGGTGGGTCATCTTCGCCTGTGTATCACTTCTGGGAGGATGCCTGTAGGAACCATACTTGTTCGTGGAACTGTGTTTTTGATGACCAATACTGAGACCTTTACAGGTGGCAACTAATAGATCTCCAAGCCCGTCAACGAAGAATTCTGTTGGGAATATAGAATAAAAACATATTCTTGAATGAACACTTATTATCTCTGGCATCTCAATCTCTATAGCTGGCATTCACCGTGGATCAAGAATAAGCTTCATTCACATTTCTCATTTGTCAGCTGTCATAAACTGTTGTTTTTGGACAATGAATCAAAATCTGTACCACACCCATTGCTTTGAATTACCTAAGACCTACATGCCAGTGGATGAATATAGTATATCAAAGCATATAGTCACAATAGTCAGGTCTTTGGGCAACTTTAATAACGAACTTAATCTAAAATAAATGGTTGATTTCATCTGATCTGAATGTTTTAAGATCCACTCACCAGTGTGAGCCACTCTTTTGAGGAATGGGTCAAAACCGACCCTCCGCACAGCCTCCGTCCGGCCCAGGAAGTAGTTGACGACTCCATCTGCAAAGAAGCAGCCGTTGAAACCCGGCAGGGGCGCATGGGTACGAGTGACACGCGTGATACAGCCGCCTTCCTCACTGTTCCCTTCCTCGTATTGCAGCTGGAAGACAAACTGATTTCCTCCTACCTGACCACCAACCTGATGGAGAGAGAAAGAATAAGATCAGTCAAGGTCTTTCACAAACATAAAAATAAGACACAATATTGGACACAATAAAGTTCTTAATTGGTTTGAACTATTTTTTAGTGAACTATAAACATTTATTGCACATGTACATTAGAAAATTCACAGGTTTAATTACTCACAGTTAAGTTAATTTTATTCAGCCAGGATGCATTAAAGTGACAGTAAGAGACATTTATAATGGTAAAAAAAGATTTAGATTTCAAATAAATGCCTTTGTTCTATTCATCAAAGAATCCTAAAAATGATAAACCACTGTTTCCATGATAATATTAGGCAGCACAACTGTTTCAATATTGATTATAATATAAAAAGTTTATTGAGCTGCAAATCAGAATATTAGAATGATTTCTGAAGGATCAGGTGACACTAAAGACTGGAGTAATGATGCTGAACATTCAGCTTTGATCACAGGAATACATTTGAATGTATATGACAGATTATTTTAGATTGTAATTATATTTCACAATTTTTTTGTAATTACAAATGTCATCAAGATGATAAAATTGACAATTACCACATCTAGTTCAGGAACGGCTTCCATAATGTTCACAAAGCTCTCAATGCGCGTCTCATTGAGAAACACAAAGTCATCATCCACCCACAGGAAATATTTAGTGGTGACCTGCGACACTGCCAGATTTCTTCCTGCAAACCAGCCCTGAAAAGCCAAACAATGAAACAAGTAACCTTCACACGTCAGGAAGATTATATTAACAGTCAACTTGAAAAACCTGATGTTTGTACCTGTGCTGGGGGCATTATGTAGTGCTCTATATTGTCACCGACCACCTTCTCTGGGTTCAGACTGTCATCAGCAACAATGATCTTTATTTTTGGGTAGTTCACACGGATACTGTTGATGAGGACATTTAGTTCATTGTAACGCAGAAATGCTTTTACTAGCACAGTCACCTGAGAGTTCACATCTACAGAGAGAGAGAGAGAGAGAGAGAGAGGGAGAGAGAGAGGGAGACAATTATTATGGTGATTGAGTTCACATGATACAGACACTGTGCTTACACTGTAATATCAATAAAAATGACAAAAAGTCCATAACAAAATCATGACTACTAAAATGAAAACTTAATAAAACAAATACATGCTATTTAAAATATTAATAAAACTATAATAGTATATAAATGATAGTAAAATAACTGTTTAGAAGCACATACACTGCAATAGAAAATATAATTGGGATGTTTCATGTAATTTAAAAAATAAACTGTTTTGGAAGTGAAAAAGAACAAGTAAGACCCATAATCCCTTCTAAGACATTTCACAATTAATGGTTTTTGATTGAGACAATTGTTTTTTTTTAAAAAAAATTTAAATTATGTAAATTTATGTTTTCTGTTAGGGCTTTTGTTGCTAAATTGGACCCTCTTTACATTAAGTGTCCCTACATGTGTACTAACATAGTAACTGCATATGTCCGTAGTATGTAACCATAGTTTAAGTACACATAGGTACATATACAGCTGTAATATTTCTTTAACAACACACATGTAACCATCCTCAGATGATTTGTGTAAGTACAATTGTGTAACAGGACATTGGTCACAATACTTTTCACTTCACTAAGTACTTGTGTAACAGGAATTATATAACTACATTTTGTAACAACAATATTTATAAGAGTAGGCAAGGCAAGGCAAGGCAAGTTTATTTATATAGCACATTTCGTACACAATGGTAATTCAAAGTGCTTTACATAAAAGAAAGTAAAATAATCATGAAGAAAAATAATAACAAAAAAAAATAAAACAAGCAATTTTAAAACTTTTAAAATGATTAAAACATTTAAAAACAGTTAGAAAATGAATTTACTTAAAAAAAAAAAAAACAGTGAAAATATAGTGCAATCAGTTCAGACATTGCACAGTGCTCATTCAATAAGTGCACAGCTAAACAGATGGGTTTTGACACATTTAGATTTAAATGTGTTTTAGCACATCTGATCTCTTCTGGAAGCTGATTCCAACTGCTGGCAGCATAGTAACTAAAGGCGGACTTCCTTTGTTTTGTGTGAACCCTTGGTAATTCTAACTGACTTGATCTTAGTGATTTGAGTGCTCTGTTAGGTTTATATTCAGTGAACATATCTGAAATATATTTCGGTCCTAGGTCATTTAGTGACTTATATACGAGTAAAAGTACTTTAAAATCAATCCTAAATGTAACTGGAAGCCAGTGTAAGGACCTGAGGACTGGTGTGATATGCTCAGATTTTCTGGTTCTAGTCAGAATCCTGGCAGCAGCGTTCTGAATGAGCTGCAGCTGTCTAATGGTCTTTTTGGGAAGGCCTGTGAGGAGCCCATTACAATAGTCCACCCTGCTGGTGATAACGGCATGAACAAGTTTCTCCAAGTCTTGACTGGAAACAATCTAATTCTTGCAATGTTTTTTAAATGATAGTATGCTGATTTAGTTACTGCTTTGACATGACTACTGAAACTGAGGTCTGTCTCCAGAATCACACCAAGATTCCTGACTTGATTTTTTGTTATTTTACACCTAGAGTCAAGGTATGCATTCACCAAAACTTCATCTTTGTTTCCAAATGCAATGATTTCAGTTTTTTCCTTATTTAACTGAAGATAGTTCTGGCACATCCAACTATTAATTTCATCAATGCACTGGCAGAGGGAGTCAATGGGGCTGTAGTCATTTGGAGATACAGTAAGGCTAGGTAAATCTGGGTATCATCAGCATAGCTGTGATAGGCAATTTGGTTCTTTCTCATTATTTGACTTAGTGGAAGCATATACAGGCTAAACAAGAGCGGTGCAAGAATTGAGCCTTGTGGGACTCCGCATGTTATGGACGTCCACTTAGACTTATGCTCTCCTAGACTCACATAATAGCCTCTCCCTTCTAAGTATGACCTGAACCATTTGAGTACCATCCCAGAAAGCCAGACCCAGTTTTCCAGTCTCTCTAGTAGTATGTTATGATCGACAGTGTCAAACGAAGCACTGAGATCTAGCAATACCATCACTGATATTTAGCCACCTACTGATGACTAGATCGACCTTTGTGTGTGGGTCCATGCACATGCTGAATCAGGTCAAAAGTGTTTAGAACCATTATCATTTCTTTTGTAGTTTTGTTTTCTGCATTATCTACGTGAATATTAAAATCCCCTGCAATTGCAAAACAGTCAAACTCTGAGGAAATTATTGATAACATTTCTGTGATCTCTTCAACAAAGGCTGGAGAGTATTTTGGAGGCCTGTAAATAATAATGAACAGAATGCATGTGTCACCTTTCAGCACAATCCCTAGATATTCAAAAGACAGGTACTGACCAAATGACACTTGCTTGCATTGATGGACATCTTTAACTAGAGCAGCTACACCCCCACCTCTCCCAACAGTCCTGCAAACACTCATGTGAGTGAAGTTAGGAGGAGCTTCGTCATTTAGGATTGTTGCACTGCAGCTGTCTTCTAGCCATGTTTCATTTAGAAACATAAAATCCAGATTGTTTGTGGTTATAAAGTCATTGATTAGAAATGATTTATTTTTTAGTGAGCGAATGTTTAAAAGTGGTAACTTGATGGCAGTGCTTTGTGTCTTTACATCAATCTTAGTTTGATGCATAATAGGCCGCAGATTAGATGAGTTTGCCCTTCGGCTTGAGAAGGCCTTAGACTTTCTATCACATTATAAAACTGAAATAGAGAAAGCTACAGGCACACTGGGTTACCGCTTGTTCTGTAAGCATTTGTGAATGTTGCTGCTATTATAGCGGGGACCCGACACATATCACTGAGAGCTGCTATCAGTTGTTTTTGATTCACCTTCAGAAGACAGAGGGTTTAAGCCAGGGGCGTCGCTAGGCCCTTTTTAGGGGGGCTTCAGCCCCCCTAAACTTATGCCCAGCCCCCCTAAAAATTATTTGATTAATTAATTAGTGATCGCTTCAGTCCCCTTTAAAATCTCATTTGAGACGGTGGCAAGCTGCATCAAGTTCCGGCTCCTCCCCTTATCTGAGTCTGCATGGATTCAGCGCGTTTTTCAATCCACAGGGGCGCCGAGCAGAGCGAACATCAGAGAGTACAAGGTGTGTGTGTGTGCGTGCGTGTGTGCGTGTGTGTGTGTGCGTGCGTGTGGTGTGTGTGTTCTCGCATCCAATACCAGTACGTCTTCGCTGCGTTCACTTTCAGCCTTTATCACAGTGTGACAGATTTTTTTTTTCTTCCAACAAAAATGAAGCGATTAACACCCATGAAAACATACTTTAGAAAACGATCATGATTTATTTTAATTTACTTTTTGAAATTGAAAACATATTATTGTGTATTTCGGCATTACATTATGCAGCCATGCAAAATAAATTATTAATGACACACATCATTGTCTGAAAGTACTAAATGGCACAGAGAGAGAAACATCATGTGGAGTTATTTTGTTTTCTATTATTAAACATCATTTTGTATTAAGTAATAATTAATCATTAGTGTATCATGATACATATATTAGAGTAAGAGTAGGCTAAAGGGATCTGTGATTTTTTTTTTTTTTAAGTAATTGATTTATAGAAGTGGCAAATTGATAATGATGTTATTTTTAATAAATATAAATAAATATAGAACAGATTAAACATATTGCCAATAGACAATTACATTAATACATGTTTTGTCTATATTCTTAATGAATATTAGCTGGTTAGTTAAATGATTTGAAATGAAATAAATGTTCAGGGGCTGACTTGATGTATAACCAACCGTATTGTTGATTATAAAGGCTAAAAAGCTAAAAATTTATAATAATAATAATAATAAAAATAAAATATAATCATTTATATTTCATTGTAGATGGATATACAAATGTTTTTCTTGTCGTGCGGGAGTAGGTCTGCAAATGAGCAACAGTCAGGTGAGAATAGAACAGACAGCCTCACACACACACACACACACAATACCACTGTGTTCCCAAGATTCATTGCAGTCATTGAACCCTTATGTTGTTTTAATTTTCTGCCAATTTCCACGTACATTTCATAAGAAAAAGCAGTGGTATCATCAAAGGATAAACATGAATGTCCTAATACTGAATCAGGTCTTTATTGTAAAAAAAAAATATATATAAATAAATAAAAAAATCTACATTCCCAATTCAAAATTTTCCAGTGACTGGTCACATGTAAAAAACTGTATTAGTTTTTTTTTTACAGTGTTATATATGGCTCAGTCAGTACTCCTACTCCCATATATGAAATACAGGGAATACAATAGAATACTGGATTGCAATAAGGTTAGTAGTATACAACCCTACCCTAATAGTAAAATAATATTTTTTAATCATACCCTTATTGGGGGCTGAGCCCCCCTAAAATCAAAATCTTAGAATCGCCCCTGGTTTAAGCCCTGGGGTTGTGGAAGCAGTCTGAGAGCTCTCATAGGAACAGGGCCCACAGGCTTTGGTGGTTGGGGGGCCCGCCATTTTTTTGTTGATATCTGCGGGCTAGCAGCGAATGAATGGGAGAGTTTAGTCCCAGCATACACCAATTCTTCCATTTTCTGTGAGAAGCACAGAATTGGAGATGCTTAAGAGAGGGATAATGTGTCTGGTGAGATGGGCTGTGTCTCTGGTGTTTCCGGTGGCTGTGATGTGTTGTCCTGGCTTCCCTGGCTGTTTTCATCACAGTCTGTCTGTGAGGCGCTCTGTGGGCAGGGCTCAGCAGGGATAGTGTCTATCAGCAGTGCTTGTTTTGGCTGCGTGGTGTTATCAGTGTCCTTGTGGGATATGTCGACCACATGATGACTCGGACCCGGTGTGTGTGTGTGCTGAATGGATTGACACACTTTGCTGAAGGATGACAGGGAGAAGTAGATATTGTCCTTAAACACTCTAGCACCAAGTTTGTTTGGGTGGAGGCCATCCGGTTTAAACAGTTGTCTATGGCCCCAGAAAAGATTGAAGTTGTCGATGAAATTCACTCCTTTTATATTACAAGATCTTTGTAGCCATGGTTTCAGCCCAAGCATCCGTGAAAACATATTTGTTCCCCTTGCTGGGAGTGGTCCACTGATGAATGATTGAACTTCGAGTCTTTGAAGTGTTTCAAAGAGTTCACTGAAGTCCTTCTTAAGGAGTTCTGACTGCTCTTTCCGAATATCATTCTTTCCCACATGGATGATGATTCGATTTGCAGTCTTGAGCTTCATCAGAATGTTCTTAAGTTCCTTGTTCACATCAGAGACCGTTGCTTGAAGAAGGCGGCATGTTGTTGTAGTCCTGCTACTAATGTTTCTGATAACAGAGTCACCCACTATCAGAGTCCTGGGCTCGGCTGCGCTCTGAGCTGAATATCGCTGTCTGCTCGACCTTGAGCGCCTGTTAGTAGCGATTTTAGCTGCTGGCTGATCCGATCCATATTCAGTCACATTTGGGGATTCATCACCCACATTTATTAATGATTCAAATCTGTTCTCCAGATGTATAGGGGGTGGTAGAATACCAGTATTTACAAGCCTTGTCATAGTCGAATCTGGGATAGAGGAAGCTATGGCAGCAATATGAGAAACTCGTGACAATCTGATATCTCGTGTTCCTTTGGGTCTTGCTCCCTGTTTGTGCCATCGATTAGTGTTGCGATCAGTTTTAGCTTGTTCCTCTACACTTGGTATAAACTGTTTAGATTCAGAAGATTCATGGGACTCACCAGCTGTATGCTGAGGGGGTCCATGACTACGGTCTGCTGAGTGTTCCATCTGTTTCGGAAGTCCAGAAAGTAACTTTGTTTCAAGAATCACAATCCTTTGTAGAAGTTTGAAGCAGTTCATGCAACAAGTAGATCCGACAGGAGGCATTTTCTCTCTCTTCTGTTTGAATGTAGGCAGTTGTTATTCCGTCTCAGCAATGTAAGCTGCTGGCAGTGGGAGGCAAAGTCTTCTTTTTGTAGTATTATTCCAGTCCCAATGTTTTTAGTTTTAGCGTTTGTGCCAAAAATCTGTTGTTTGAGCACTGTGCTGATCTGCTGAAGTAAAAATCTTAGAAAAATCTGAGAAAATTACAGAAATAAGAAGCAAAGCGCAGAGCAGTAAGCTAGAGCGTCCGAACAGTAGCAAAGCCGGAAGCCGAGTAATTGGAACCATTTAATCCAAGGGGTGGAAATGGGATCCAGGGTGTGGACATGGGAAGGTTTAGGGGTGGAAATAGGATCCGCGGGTTGGGAATGGGTAGGTTTAGGGATATGTAAAGTAAGAGGAGTTGGATCTCGAGTTGGAGTTGGTGCACCACTGTAATACCAGTGTACTTGCATGATAACTCCTCATGAACTGTACACTTAATATAAAAGTGTAACAGTTTGGACACCAACCACAATTTCTATGTAAAACATAACTTACTGGCCGCTACTCTGTAACATCAGAGTAATTACATGATAAATCTAATGTAAAGTCTTTACCAAAAAGTGCTGTTAGTCCTGTTACACGTTTGTACTTTCATTGCCAAAAAGTGTTGTTACCAATGTCCTGTTACACATCTGTACTTACACATACCATTCAGTGGCTTGTTACATGATATGTGTAGTTAGACAAACATTACAGCTATGTACCAATTTGTACTTACACTGTGGTTACATAATATTAACACATCTAGTTACTATGTAAGTACACAGGTATTAGGGACACAATATAAAATAAAGATCATGTTCCATGAAGATATTTTGTAAATTTCCTACTGTAAATATATCAAAACTTAATTTTTGATAAAAAATATGCAATACTAAGAATTCATTTGGAAAACTTCAAAGGCAATTTTCTCAGTTTTTTTTTTTTTTTTTTGCACCCTCAGATTCCAGATTTTCAAGTAGTTGTATCTGTGCCAAATATTGTCCTATCATAACAAACCATACATCAATGGAAATCTTTCAGCTTTCAGATGATGTATAAGACTGGTTTTGTGGTTCAGGACCACATATAGCTTTCTCAATATCACCTGTGGTTTTATGGTTGGTACATTATAAAGATAAGTTGGTATATTAACATCATATCAGTTAATTAAATGTACTGTATTTCACTGTAAGTCCTACAAATTGTGGCTACCATATTTTTTCAGGTACATATCTGCTGGTTTCCTATACCATAAATTTCACAGATTATAATTATTATAAGTAATAGTTCTATTTTATTAATTTTATTATATATATATATATATATATATATATATATATATATATATATATATATATATATATATATATATATATATATATATATATTTTTTTTTTTTTTTTTTTTTTTTCTTAAGTGTAAGTATTTGAGCTCACCTTTTCCTGGGTCAAACAGTACAGGAACTGACAAACGTCTGATCTCAATCGGGAATATGACCTCGTGATTCTCAAAAGAGAAGTACGCTAAGGACATAAATGCATTTGTAAAGTCAGTACACTCAGATTAATGTTTAATGAAATGTTTTATGAAACTTAGTAGTATCATAAAAGTTTTCCTTGTGTGAATCATTATATTCCAAGGGCTTGTCGAAAAACCACATTTTTGGTCTTGGCCATTTAAGAGCATGCGCATGCAACTGGAAGTAAAACAACAAAGTGCAGCAGCCTTAATGCATGCTAAATCTACACTTGAATCTTGAATACTTCACTGGAGCGGTATTTGAGTCTAAGAGTATCATATCGTGCATCATGTTCTGGAAATAAATCATGAGACTTTTGCAGAGATCTCAGAAGGTTTTGCGGAAATCTTTACAGTTAAATGTGAATGATAATTAGATATTAATTTGGTAGTAAAACAAAGTATTGCACATTTTAGGATGAGTATGTTTATTTTGTACTACATTTGCAACTGCTTTTTATCACTTTATTAGAAGTACCACTGTTACTAAACTGAAAAGACATTTACAGGTGCTGGTCATATAATTAGAATATCATCAAAAAGTGGATTTATTTCACTAATTCCATTCAAAAAGTGAAACTTGTATATTATATTAATTTATTACACACAAACTGATATATTTCAAGTTTATTTCTTTTCATTTTGATGATTAAAATCCGGAATTCAGTATCTCAGAAAATTTGAATATTGTGAAAAGGTTCAATATTGAAGACACCTGGTGCCACACTCTAATCAGCTAATTAACTCAAAACACCTGCAAAGGCATTTAAATGGTCTCTCAGTCTAGCTCTGTAGGCTACACAATCATGGGGAAGACTGTTGACTTGACAGTTGTCAAAAAATGACCACTGACACCTTGCACAAGGAGGGCAAGACACAAAAGGTCATTGCAAAAGAGGCTGGCTGTTCACAGAGCTCTGTGTCCAAGCACATTAATAAAGAGGCAAAGGGAAGGAAAAGATGTGGTAGAAAAAAGTGTACAAGCAATAAGGATTACCGCACCCTGGAGAGGATTGTATACTCCTTGACTGCTGGTGTTGCTGTTGGACAGTGTTTTCTCTACTTCCTGTTGGCCTTCTGTAGCTAATCATTGTCATGATTCTGCCCTCGTGTCCTTGATTTTTTTCCCTAGCTTTGAGGCAGGATCATGACAGTGTTTTGTGTACAAGCACATGGCCTTGTATTTGGGCCATGTGCTTGTGTTGTCTGTTCCCTTGCCCCGCCCCCCTTGTTATCCTAGTCTTGTCGTGATTGTCCTATCTGTGCCACCTGTCGTGTCTTAATTAGTTCCCCTATTTAGATCTCCTAGTGTGCTCTGTCTTTTGTCGGTTCATTGTTTCCTCATGTGTTCCACTGAGATTGTGTTCCACTCTGTGATTGAGACTGTGATTGTTCCTACATGTGAGTGTTTACCTTACCGTGAGTGTTTGTTTATAGTTAGTATTTAGAGTCCTTGTTTATCTTGTCAGCCCAGTCCTGTTTAGATATTTAGTCTTTACCTTAATAAACCCTTCGTGTTGAGAATCCTGTCTGCACTTGAGTTCCTCCTTTGCCAAACCCTGACAGAATGAACCGACCAAAAAGGAACTCAGCAGGCACGAGGACCGCCGAGCTACAACACCTGTTGGAGTTCCGCCAGCAATGCTGGACGTCATCCCCCACCGACAGGAAGGGGGTCACCCTCCCATACTCTCCCGAGGGTGAGTGGATCCTTCACAATTATGCCCGGCTGTGGGAGAAGTTCTCCCAGGAGGAGCCGCAGGTTTCCCCCCAGAGGTCCCCACCATTGACCCAACTGCCAGTGATCCCAGAGGGTTGTCTCCTGGCCGTCACAACACTTGGGGAACAGGCAGATCCCCCCCAGAGTCCTGAGGCGCCTTCCACAGCCAGCAGTCTCCCCAGGAAGCGAGGGAGACGATTGTCGTGGGAGTCAGCTTCAGAGTCGTCGGCGTCAGAGTCTGCCCTGCCTGAGGCCAAACTCCCCCAACCCGTCTCGGTTCCAGCTGTGACCTCTGCACCGCGGCCAAGGAGGAAGAGGAAGAAGAAGGGGTCTTCCGGTCCTGCGACTCTGACTCCTCCTGCAGCAGTGAGCGCTGGCGTGCGGAGAGCGTGCCCGAGCCAGCAGCGGAGAGCGCTGGCGTGCCCGAGCCAGCAGCGGTGACCCTTGAACCCGAACCGGCGAATAAGAGAACTGTTTTCAAGTCTGCAGTCGTGAGGGCGGAGGAGAGAGTCGCGGCCGACTCTGCAGCAGAAACTCTAATACAGTCTGTCTCATCTCGTAAGGAGATGCCGGTTATTATTGCCGCTAAAGCCTTGTCTGATTATTTGTCTCGTCTTGTCCAGATCCTGCAAGTCCCTACCAGTCCTGTCCTGTCCCCAGACCCTGTCCCCAGAAATCCTGAGCCCGCCATAGTTAGCGCAGTTCCTGACCCAGTTTCAGTCTCCCCGTGTCCTGTTGTCTCCCCGTGTCCAGTAGATGTCGTCGAGTGTCCAGCTGTCTCCCCGTGTCCAGTAGACGTCGTCGAGTGTCCAGTTGTCTCCCCGTGTCCAGCTGTCTCCCCGTTTCCAGCTGTTGTCTCCCTGCGTCCTGTTGATGTAGTCGCTCCTCGTCCAGTTGATGTTGCCCCGCGTCCCGTAAGTGTTGCCCCGCGTCTTGTGTCTGCTCCTGTCATGTCCTCTGTCAGTTGTCCAGAGACCTCTCCCAACCCCTCACCACCCAGACCTGCCCGGACCCCTCGTCATCAGCCTTCGTCGCGTCCTCCTAAGACTCCTGCCCCACCCACCCACCCTGGTCTGTCCCCCATGAACTTTGTGGTCCCACCTCCTCCCCTTCCCTGTTTGTTTTTTTTGATATGCCACCCTAACCCTGCCGTTGTGTATTCATGTTTGCCTTTGTTATTATTTGTCATGTCTTGTTGGTTTGTTTCTGTGTCCCAGTCTGTCATGTCAGTCATGTCCCGTGTTTGATGTTCCCTTGAGGAGCGTCTGGAAGCCGCTCCTTAAGGGAGGGGTTCTGTCATGATTCTGCCCTCGTGTCCTTGATTTTTTTCCCTAGCTTTGAGGCAGGATCATGACAGACCCGTGTTTTGTGTACAAGCACATGGCCTTGTCTTTGGGCCATGTGCTTGTGTTGTCTGTTCCCTTGCCCCGCCCCCCTTGTTATCCTAGTCTTGTCGTGATTGTCCTATCTGTGCCACCTGTCGTGTCTTAATTAGTTCCCCTATTTAGATCTCCTAGTGTGCTCTCTCTTTTGTCGGTTCATTGTTTCCTCATATGTGTTCCACTGAGATTGTGTTCCACTCTGTGATTGAGACTTTGATTGTTCCTCCATATGAGTGTTTATCTTACCGTGAGTGTTTGTTTATAGTTAGTATTTAGAGTCCTTGTTTATCTTGTCAGCCCAGTCCTGTTTAGTTATTTAGTCTTTACCTTAGTCAGTGTTTTCCCCCTCGCGGGTTTTGTTTTCACCTTTTTGTGTTAATAAACCCTTCGTGTTGAGAATCCTGTCTAAACTTGAGTTCCTCCTTTGCCAAACCCTGACAATCATAGCTCCGTGTGGCTGTTTTTTTCTCTCTCTAGAATATTTATCTTACTATCACTCTCTGTTTTTTAAAGTGATAAAATATAACTTAATCAACACCATATTTCTGATATTGTTGATCAATCTTATCAGATTAATTTTGATCATTCACTTTTATTTTATATCCATGAGTGCAGTACACCTGCAAAGCGTTAGCACTCGTTAGATTGTCATTAGCGTCTTCATTCGAACCTATCGCTGTTTTCTTTTCTCCTCTCCTCTCTCTCGCTCCAGTTTTTCACAAGTTCATCAAACAACCGCAGTAAGAATATTTCATCAAGCACGGTGAGTAATGGCTTCTCCTGCTATTGTTATTTGCACTTCTTGCCACATGTACAGTTTATCTATCTCTGTCGCAGATGAGGGATTCACATGTGATAAATGCAGGGAAATTGTTAGGCTAACAGAGAAGATTTCAGAATTAGAGACACGCATCCAAACTTTAATTGAGTTAACAGTAAGAATGTTAAGGCTCTAGATACGGCTTTAGATCCGTCTAGCTCAGGGATTCCTGTACATTGTTCGGTTCCGGCAACAGAGCCCCTGCAGCAGGGCAACTGGGTGACAGTGAGGCAGTGTAGTCGTGGGTCAAAACACCGCTCTTCTGTTCCGATCAAAACATTAAACAGGTTCTCCCCACTCAGTGATGCACCCACTTAGAAACCTGATGAACATGCTCTAGTTATTGGTGATTCTATTGTACGGAACGTGAATATAGAGACACCAACCACCTTAGTCAAATGTTTATCGGGAGCCAGAGCGCCTGACATCTTGGCAAATTTAAAAGTGTTGGCTAATGTTAAACGTAAAAACAGTAAGATTGTTATTCATGCTGGCGCTTATGATATTCGACTTTGCCAGTCGGAGATCACTAAAAATAACATTAAAGAGGTGTGTGAACTTGCAAGCACGATGTCAGACCCTGTAATATGCTCTGGTCTGCTCCCTGCTTACTGTGGTGACGAGATGCATAGCAGATTGTCATCACTCAATGGCTGGATGTCTAAGTGGTGTCCACAGAATAACATAGGTTTCATAGACAATTGGACGAGCTTCCGGGGCAGACCTGACCTGTTGAAAAGAGATGGTCTTCATCCCTCCTGGGGTGGTGCCACTCTTCTCTCTAGAAATATGGCAAATAGTCTTAGTGTTTGTACTTGACTAACTGGGGCCCAGGTCAGGAAGCAGACAGACTGGCTAAACCGACCGTCTGCTAGCTGCCTCATGTCACAGACGTCAGCTAATTCTCAGCACATAGAGACTCTTTCACCTGGATATCACACTATAGAGACTGTGTCTGTTCCCGAACTAGAAAATACAAAAAATGTCCAAACCAAGTTAAGATTAACAATTTAATTGAGGTTCAACAAATAAAAGACAGATACAATATGGATAAAAAGGATAAAGCTTGGCTTATTGAATAGCAGATCCCTTTCTATGAAAACACTTTTTGTAAATAATATGATCACTGATCATAATATAGATGTGCTCTGTTTCACAGAAACCTGGCTAAAACCTGATGATTACATTATTTTAAATGAGTCCACCCCCCAAGATTACTGTTATAAACATGAGCCGCGTCTAAAAGGCAAAGGGGGAGGTGTTGCTTCAATTTATACCAATGTTTTCAGGATTTCTCAGAGGCCAGGCTTCAAGTATAACTCGTTTGAAGTAATGGTGCTTCATATAAAATTATCCAGAGAAACAAATGTTAATGATAAATCCCCTGTTATGTTTGTACTGGCTACTGTATACAGGCCACCAGGGCACCATACAGACTTTATTAAAGACTTTGGTGAGTTAGTTGTGGCTGCAGATAAAGATTTAATAGTTGGTGATTTTAATATCCATGTTGATAATGAAAAAGATGCATTGGGATCAGCATTTATAGACATTCTGAACTCTATTGGGGTTAGACAACACGTTTCAGGACCTACTCATTGTCGAAATCAAACTCTAGATTTAATACTGTCATATGGACCTGATGTTGATAGTGTTGAAATTATGCAGCCAAGTGATGATATCTCAGATCATTATTTAGTTTTGTGCAAACTTCATGTAGCCAAAATTGTAAATTCTACTTCTTGTTACAAGTATGGAAGAACCATAATTTCTACCACAAAAGACTGCTTTTTAAGTTATCTTCCTGATGTATCCAAATTCCTTAGCATATCCAAAACCTCAGAACAACAGGTTGACACCATGGTATAATGAGCATATTTGCACCCTAAAGAGAACAGCCCGAAAAATGGAGCGCAGCTGGAGGAAAACAAAACTAGAGGTATTTCGTATTGCTTAACCCATCTTACAGAAAAGCATTAAAAACTGCTAGATCTGATTACTTTTCTTCTCTTTTAGAAGAAACCAAACATAACCCCAGGTATTTATTCAATACAGTGGCTAAATTAATGAAAAATAAAGCCTCAACAAGTGTTGACATTTCCCAACACCACAGCAGTAGTGACTTTATGAACTATTTTACTTCTAAAATCGATACTATTAGAGATAAAATTGCAACCATTCAGTCGTCAGCTACAGTATCGCATCAGACAGTGCACTATAGACCCCATGAACAGTTCCACTCATTCTCTACTATAGGAGAGGAAGAATTGTATAAACTTGTTAAATCAACCAACATGTATGTTAGACCCTTTACCATCTAAGCTCCTAAAAGAGGTGCTTCCAGAAATCATAGATCCTCTTCTGACTATTATTAATTCCTCATTGTCATTAGGATATATCCCCAAAACCTTCAAACTGGCTGTTATTAAGCCTCTCATCAAAAAATCACAACTTGACCCCAAATAACTAGTTAATTCTAGACCAATCTCGAATCTCCCTTTTCTGTCCAAGATACTAGAAAAGGTAGTATCCTCCCAATTATATTCCTTCTTAGAGAAAAATGGTATATGTGAGGATTTCCAGTCAGGATTTAGACCGTATCATAGTACTGAGACTGCTCTCCTTAGAGTTACAAATGATCTGCTCTTATCATCTGATCGTGGCTGTATCTCTATTATTTTTATTGGATTTTAGTGACACAATTGACCACAACATTTTTTGCATAGACTTGAACACTTTGTTGGCATTAATGGAAGTGCATTAGCATGGTTGCACCATCAGTTCGTAGCAGTGAATGAAGATGTATCATATCGATGTGACGATCGTGACCCAGTGAAACACAGGGAGATAGAGAACCAATTGCAGGTGTGTTTATTTAGGGTAATCCAAATCGTAATCCAGACAAGCCAGGATCAAAACCAGAAACAATCCAAATAAACAAACAAGGAAGGAACAGGAACACAAAGGGGAACAGGAACTCGGAATTCGAGGAACTTGGGAGACGAGAAGACTGGGTGCGGCAGGAAACGTAAGGAAAGGACTCCATGCAGACAACAGGAAAAGACTGGTTAATATAGGGAGGCTAATGACTAATAAGTGAAGACACCTGGTGGGAATTGTAGTGCCTACAGTGAGGTGCCTAAGGGGAAGTGAGCCCACTAGTGGACACCCAGGGAAACAGAGACCAGACAGCGTGACAATCGATCACAAGTGCAGTATGGAGTGCCTCAAGGCTCAGTACTAGAGCCGCTACTCTTCACGCTTTATATGTTACCCTTGGGAGTCGAGATATCATCAGGAAACATGGTGTTAGCTTTCACTGTTATGCTGATGATACTCAGCTCTATATTTCTTCACGGCCCGGTGAAACACACCAATTTGAAAAAATAATGGAATGCATAGTCGATATAAAAAACTGGATGACGAGTAATTTCTTACTGCTAAATTCTAAAAAAAAAAAAACAGAGGTGTTAATTATAGGACCTAAAAACTCTGTTTGTAATAACCTAGATCACTGTCTAAGACTTGATGGTTGCTCGGTCAATTCTTTGTCCTCATATGGGAACCTAGGTGTGCTATTTGTCTGCAATCTTTCCTTAGAAAGCCACGTTTCTAGCATTTGTAAAACTGCATTTTTCCATCTCAAAAATATATCTAAATTACTGCTTATGCTCTCAATGTCAAATGCAGAAATGTAAATCCATGCATTTATGACCTCAAGGTTAGATTATTGTAATGCTTTATTGGGTGGTTGTTCTGCATGCTTAGTAAACAAACTACAGCTAGTCCAAAATGCAGCAGCAAGAGTTCTTACTAGAACCAGGAAGTATGACCATATTAGCCCGGTCCTGTCAACACTGCACTGGCTCCCTATCAAACATTGTATAGATTTTAAAATATTGCTTATTACTTATAAAGCCCTGAATTGTTTAGCACCTCAGTATTTGAATGAGCTCCTTTTACATTATACTCCTCTACGTCCGCTACGTTCTCAAAACTCAGGCAATTTGATAATACCTAGAATATCAAAATCAACTGCGGGCGGCAGATCCTTTTCCTATTTGGCGCCTAAACTCTGGAATAACCTACCTAACATTGTTTGCGAGGCAGACACACTCTTGCAGTTTAAATCTAGATTGAAGACCCATCTCTTTAACCTGGCTTACAAATAAAATACTAATATGCTTTTAATATCCAAATCCGTTAAAGGATTTTTAGGCTGCATTAATTAGGTAAACCGGAACAGGGAATACTTCCCATAACACCCTATGTACTTGCTACATCATTAGAAGAATGGCATCTACGCTAATATTTGTCTGTTTCTCTCTTATTCCAAGGTCACCGTAGCCACCAGATCCCAGCCCCAGATACAGATCCCCGTAAAGACCTTGTCTCAGAGGACCACCAGGACAAGACCACAGGAAACAGATACTTCTGCACAATCTGACTTTGCTGCAGCCTGGAATTGAACTACTGGTTTCGTCTGGTCAGAGGAGAACTGGCTCCCCAACTGAGCCTGGTTTCTCCCAAGGTTTTTTTCTCCATTCTGTCACCGATGGCATTTTGGTTCCTTGCCGCTGTTACCTCTGGCTTGCTTAGTTGGGGTCACTTCATCTACAGCGATATCGTTGTCTTGATTGCAAATAAATGCACAGACACTATTTAACTGAACAGAGATGACATCACTGAATTCAATGATGAACTGCCTTTAACTATAATTTTGCATTATTGACACACTGTTTTCCTAATGAATGTTGCTCAGTTGCTTTGACGCAATGTATTTTGTTTAACGCACTATATAAATAAAGTTGACTTGACTTGACCTGATTGTGAAACAAAACCCATTCAAAAATGTGGGGGAGATTCACAAAGAGTGGACGGCAGCTGGAGTAAGTGCTCCAAGAACCACTACACACAGAGGTACGCAAGACATGGGTTTCAGCTGTTGCATTCCTTGTGTCAAGCCTCTCTTGAACAACAGACAGCGTCAGAAGCGTCTCTCAGACAAAAAGGACTGGACTGCTTCTGAGTTGTCCAAAGTTATGTTCTATGATGAAAGTAAATTTTGCATTTCCTTTGGAAATCAGGGTCCCAGAGTCTGGAGGAAGAGAGGCACACAATCCATGTTGCTTGAGGTCCAGTGTAAAGTTTCCACAGTCAGTGATGGTTTATGGTGCCATGTCATCTGCTGGTGTTGGTCCAAGGTGTTTTCTGAGGTCCAAGGTCAATGCAGCCATATACCAGGAAGATTTAGAGCACTTCATGCTTCCTGGTGCTGACCAACTTTATGGAGATGCAGATTTCATTTTTAAACAGGACTTGGCACCTGCACACAGTGCCAAAGCTACCAGTACCTGGTTTAAGGACCATGGTATGTTCTTAACTGGCCAGCAAACTCGCCCGACCTTAACCCCATAGAAGATATATGGGGTATTGTGAAGAGGAAGATGCGATACGCCAGACCCAACCCAGACAGCAAGCAGTTTCGGCCCAGGTCTGGCCCACATCTGGCCCACATGGATTTCATGTGGGCCAGATCTGGGCCGGATCTGGGCCAAAACTATGTTGCTGTCTGGGAAGAATGCAGCAGAGCTGAAGGCCACTATCAGAGCAACCTTGGCTCTCATAACACCTGAGCAGTGCCAAAGACTGATCGACTCCATGCCACGCCGCATTGTTGCAGTAATTCAGGCAAAAGGGGCCCCAACTAAGTATTGAGTGCTGTACATGCTCATACTTTTAATGTTCATACTTTTCAGTTGGCCAATATTTTTTTAAATCCTTTCTTTGTATTGGTCTTAAGTAATATTCTAATTTTCTGAGATAATGAATTTTGGATTTTCCTTCGTTGTCAGTTATAATCATCAAAATTAAAAGAAATAAATATTTGAAATATCAGTCTGTGTGTAATGAATGAATATAATATACAAGTTTCACTTTCTGAATGGAATTAGTGAAATAAATCAACTTTTTGATGATATTTTAATTATATGACCAACACCTGTAAAATGCAAAGTGCTGAAAATCAAAATAAAGTTCTGTACTTGCATTTTTGTAAACACTATAAGAGTGACCCATCGGGGTAATGAAAAGTTCTACACACATGTCTGGTCTTAATGCTCACTTGAATACTTGGGTCAAATACAGGAAATATATCATGCATGTAAATAAGTGGTCAAGTGCAAAGACCTAAAGTGTGGGTTTTTGGACAAGCCCCAAGTCAGGTATAGAATGACATGACAATAAACAATGATAAAATTCAGGTGAACTATTCTTTAGGTTACAGGTTACGTACCGAGGTCTTCTGTCTTGATGTGGTAGATGGTGCTGGTGTAGGTCAGTCTGCTCAGCAGGTCGTTGAGCTGTTGGAGGCTGCTGGATGAGATGCTCAGATGTTGCTCATTCTGGCCTTCCACCTGCTCTCCTTCCTGGACATTCATCACTGAAAGCACTCCTTTATGCACCCTTAGAGAAACCTGGAGAGGTTTCATATAATTTGACCTCATTTTATATATTTCACATGTGATGAATCCTTTTAAAAAACACCCAATATAAAGGCAGAGTAGGTGATTTGGTTAAAAAACATGCTGGTTGAAGGTCTCTCAACGTCCCAATAGCAATTAATAAGTTAAGTGGTCTACATGTTTTTATATGTTTTCATATTGTCTGCGGAATATATATATAATCTGATTATGATTCTGATTTGCAAAGAGGGTGGGATCTTATGCTTTCACAGCTAGCTTGCTATTGCAAACCTATACGAAATCACCTACCCTACCTTTAACAGCTTTAGATCAAAAGCTCACAAAGCATCAATTAAAAGACAGTAAAACAGAACAGCAGACCCCCATTCAGAGACCATCTGAAACAAACCTATGATTATGATCAATATAACAAAACCCACCACCTTTAGTGAGAACACCATATTCAGCAGGACAAACCTTGTAAACCGCTCTCTTTTGTGTTTGCAGGGCTAGACCTTTAATAGTGATACATTTCTTTAATTAATGAAATTGTTAAAAATGAATAAAACAACTCACAGTCTTATATTATATAGGAGATCGAAGGATTTGATGAAAAGAACATTCAAAAAAGCAGCATTTATTTTAAATAGGCATCTTTTTTAACATCATAAATATCGTTACTTTCACTTTTAATTCATCAATTTAATTCTTTTTTAAACTTGCTTAGCCTAAACTATTTATTGGCAGCAAATCAGAATGATTTCTGAAGGATCATTTGAATAAGAATAAGAGACTGCATTCAATTTTTTTTTTTTTTTTTTAATCTGTAACCTTCTGGAGATGCATTTAAGAAACCTGAGATCATTAGCAATCAAAAAAAGGACAGACAGAAATCAGACTCACCAGGAATGAGTGTTTTATTCATGGGAGTTACTCTGAATCCTCTCATCGGATACTGGAGCGGCGTGTTGGCCGGGACGAGAAGAAGAACATCATTTTCTTTACCTGATCTGAAAGACAGCTCATTCAGTCAGAGGAATAAATGTGTGCCACACTAAAGAGATCTGAGGAATTGTGGGTAACCTGATCTGGTGTTGTCTGAACTCTTCTGCCCGGCGTTTCTGCATGTCATCCATATCGTCTTTTGAAACAAACTGGTTTGCTGGATTAGTGTTTTGGCAAGTACAGGGTGCTGGATTCTCATTACGAAAAGGCCCGATACTGAGATGTGTAACAAGCAAAAGGTGAAACAAGAAACAAGGAATTCATTGCTTCAGGGTCACTCATAAAAATAAAATGAATCTACTTACTTTGGTTTGGGAAAGTCTGGGATCTCTGGATCACGGTCGCAGTTTGAGAGTCTTGAGAAAGTTGTGTGAGTGGGGGGAAAAAATAAATACAATTGAGTACAGTTTGTATGGACTTATTTTCTACAACTAAATAAACCTTAAACAGGAGTGAATTTTATAAAATATCTTCCCACACCGGAATTAAATCACTTTTGTTGTATGTTAAAGATGTTAAGGGTTACCTGTAAGAGTTAACATTTTAGCTAACGAGTAACATTTTTATTTGTAGCCTTTACACTCTTAAATCTTCTGGGTTAAACCTTTTCAGGTTTCTCCAGAAATGTTTGATTAGGTTAAAGCTCAGACTGTGGATGCATGGGACACTTAAGGACATTCACAGAGATAAGCCACTCTTGCTGTGTGCTTAGGGTAATTTTCCTATTGGAAGGAGAACCTTCTGCCCAGTCTGAGATTCTGAATGCTCTGGACTGGGATTTCATTAAGGCTATCTCTATGTTTTGGTGTATTTAGTTTTCCTTCTACTCTGACGAGTCCCTCAGTCCCTGCCACTGAAAAACAGTCCCTCAGCATGAGGCTTCTACCCCCACACTTTACTTTTGAGATGAGCAGAGCTGGTTTCCTCTAACATTATACATGGATTTGCATTTCATCAGACCAGAAAATCTTGTTTCACTACTGTATGGAGTGTAAATTGATGTGGAAAAAAGTATTTTAAAGCATTATAACATAAGGCAGCAGAATAACAAAATGTGAAGAAAAAAAATGAAGGTGTATGAATACTTTCTTAAGGCACTGTAGGCAATATTTAGTATAAGTAAAATACTTAAATACTGTTAAAATCAGATACTCTAAGACTTTTAACTTGTAATGGAGTCATTTTCACTGTAAGGTATCTGGTTATTTTATTGTTTTCAGGTACTCTTCACCAGGCAGAACTTATCCCTCATGAGCTCATCGATGTTAAGTTGTTCTGGGTTGCCTGTCATTAAAAAGATGCCACGTCACTGTAATGGAAAACGATTTTTTTTTGCCTTTGTCTGTCTAACCACTTGTGCGTTACGTTTTCTTTGTGCTTTAGCTTCGCAGGGCGTTGTTCATTCGTCGTGCACTGTTACCTTTCAAAGCTGGAATGAATATGAAATCTATTAAATAGCCTAGTATGAAAAACATAATTTTTAATTG
>NC_068395.1:2333406-2335906 GCF_023724105.1 Carassius gibelio | reverse complement strand
GCTTTACTTACTCTGCACTTTTATGTATATAAAACACTATATTCTTGCACTTCTGGTGAGATGCTAACTGCATTTTATTAGCTCTGTACTTGTACTCTGCATAATGACAATAAAGTTGAATCTAATCTAATCTAAACAAGTACAATCTTCCAAGACTTTGCTCAGTCTTTTTGTTTCAATTTGTTTAAACGACTTTCGCATTCTTATCTTATTTTCACCAACTAAGCGTAATTCCTAGGTCTCGCGGATTGTTTTCAAGTTTTGGCCCTCAAACTCCTTGTTCATACGCAGTGATATCTCTGTGAATCTGCTCGATTTCATAAAATATATTTTACGTTATATCAGTATACTATCCTAGTTTATATCAGATACAAGTTTGTTTCTTCATATTTCTCGCAAGTCAAACCCCTAACTACGGCCCTTCACCCTCCTCCGCTTTTTGAGCGCAACACCCACAACCTATTTTTTGGTAGAATGTACAGAAGATCCACCGCTACTTCCTCGTGACTACGGCTAGTCTTTATCCCCTGTGAGCGGCTGACCTCATAAACTCTGCAGTTATCGCAGGTTTTCTTATGATCCGCGAACAAGGGTTTTACAGCGCGGTCGATGGAGTATCTATCAGTATCTACCTGGACTGACAGAAACGGCTTTGTCTGAAACTGACGCACTCTCTAATTTTTCAAATAATAAGACTTCGACGGATCTGAACCATTTTTTAAAAAAAAAACACTGGATCGTCGTTGAATTGATCATCGTGGATTTTAAAAACGCTCGGTTTACGTCTTGGAACAAATTCTGAAAAGGATGTCTGCCACTACCAGCGCTGCTGCGGATGATCGAGTGGAGTGCGGCTGTGCCGAAGGAAAGATGTGTCCTGTAAAAGCCAACATAGACTCTATGTTTAAACAATGTTACAGAGAGCAAATGATTGATCTGATGCATAAAATCATAGACGATGCGTCTGATCCGAATCATGATTGTACGACGGATTCCAAGCGCGTAACAAATCTCAAGAAAGAAATGGACGTTGTAAGAAGTCTGAAAAATAACCCGTGGCCCGATTTGACGAGCTTGTATACGACCAGCAGGGCGCCGATTTGTGTAACGACCAGAAAAATTCTGTATGTGACGGCCGAATGTAGCGGCGAGATGTACATTAACGAGACTCTCTGTCTGTGTACGTGCATAACGGATTTGTGTGTGATGTTAGTCGCTAAACATTACGGTTTCGCCATACCTGAAATTATTGAAACCGTTGTCAATTTCATAGTAGAACAAAACTTGAGGGCCTGCCGAGATTTTCTTTTCTGGCTAGATAACTTGTGATGTCATGTCATCCCTATTGTTTGTAATAACAATTTGATCACTTTCTTCATTACTTCATTGTAAATTTAACACTGTTTTGTTGAAATAAAAGTTTGAATCCCTTCACCGGATATTATTTCTCAGAGTTCATTTTTTGGATTTTAATGATTTAGCACGTCCGAAGAGACTAACAAATGAGTATACTGT
Organism: Carassius gibelio; assembly: GCF_023724105.1. NCBI lineage: Eukaryota > Metazoa > Chordata > Actinopteri > Cypriniformes > Cyprinidae > Carassius > Carassius gibelio. The sequence continues at coordinate 2,334,391 of NC_068395.1, read as the reverse complement.
CGCGGATACTCTAACGGGGGTAGATGTAAGAGAAATATGAAGAAACAAACTTGTATCTGATATAAACTAGGATAGTATACTGATATAACGTAAAATATATTTTATGAAATCGAGCAGATTCACAGAGATATCACTGCGTATGAACAAGGAGTTTGAGGGCCAAAACTTGAAAACAATCCGCGAGGCCTAGGAATTACGCTTAGTTGGTGAAAATAAGATAAGAATGCGAAAGTCGTTTAAACAAATTGAAACAAAAAGACTGAGCAAAGTCTTGGAAGATTGTACTTGTTTAGATTAGATTAGATTCAACTTTATTGTCATTATGCAGAGTACAAGTACAGAGCTAATGAAATGCGGTTAGCATCTCACCAGAAGCGCGAGAATATAGTGTTTTATATACATAAAAGTGCAGAGTAAGTAAAGCTATGATGTACAGTGTAGTTGCTGTATACGTACAATATCGATCAGAGTATATACAGAATATAAATATGAATGCAATGCAGGGATCGTATGTACATTATGAACGGAGCAATGAAGGATTATATATACATTATGAACAGCAGGAACGTGAGAACGGCGGTAATAAATACGGTCGAATGAGTGTGCAAAAGTATTGTTGAACGATGTATTATATGCAAAAAAAAGAGTAGTGCAATGATATTTTTTTTGTAGAAATAGTTACTGTGCTTGTACATTAACGACTTTAGACAGTTTATGGTGTAATAGCTTTAACCATGTGCAGTTTCTTAGCGTAATGCGATGAGAAAGTGTGTGGTTTACAGTTCGCTCTAGCGTCCGTTAAGAAATCTCGCAATTTTAGGGCGAAAGCGTTAGAACAAACATTTGTCAATGCGGTGTTAGGCTATACGGTCATTATAAAGTTTTGTATGTTTATTTTCATTTCAACATATTAATGAACGCTGTTACAGATTTTGTCTTAGTAACGCGTAATACGACAGTTTTTGTTAAAAGATAAAGATATGGG
>NC_068395.1:2195906-2328406 GCF_023724105.1 Carassius gibelio | reverse complement strand
GATTGGTTAGTAAACTCGGACGAGTGTGCACTGTGGCGTGCAAGCACTGGGACCTTCAGCTCTCTAAAAGAAAATGGATCTTGTTTTATCTGAAACAGTCGGTTTCAGTATATTTTTTTATACAGTTTCATTTATAACCTTTTTTAAAAGAACGGAATGTTTTTTCAACCTTAGTTAAATTGTTTTTAGATTATGTATATTATATAAACTATATAATGTTTTATATATATATATATAAAAATGTGAAATAATTAAAATGTGTTTTAGATTATATAAATTATATAATGTTTTATATATATATAAATGTGAAATAATTAAAATGTGTTTTAGATTATATAAATTATATAATGTTTTATATATATATAAATGTGAAATAATTAAAATGTGTTTTAGATTATATAAATTATATTATGTTTTATATATATAAATGTGAAATAATTAAAATGTGTTTGCAACCTTTAATTATTTTTTAGAATTATATAAAATATAGAATGTATATATATATATATATATATATATATATATATATATATATATATATATATATAAAATGTAGAACACACCGTACCCATTTATACACCGCTCATAAATGTAATGGGAGGGGGAGAAGCCGTATAACCACACACACACACACACACACATAACCGTATAACTGTGATAAACTTCAAACAAACTAACTGACACAAACTTCAAACAAGCTAACTGACACAAACTTCAAACAAGTTATCTGGCACAAACTTCAAACAAGCTAACTGACACAGAGTTCAAACAACTGGCACACACTTCAAACAAACTAGCGGTCAATAGGGTAAAACTTTCTGTCAAAACCACATGATCGATGATTGGGGAGTCTTTCATATACCGTTTTAATTTAGAACTAACAGGTCAATAGGGTAAAACTTTCTGTCAAAACCGCATGATCGATGCGTGAGGAGTCTTTCATGTACCGATTAAACTAGCCGTCAAAACCATGATTTAGAACTAACAGGTCAATAGGGTAAAACTTTCTGTCAAAACCACATGATCGATGCTTGGAAAGGTCATAGGTTAACCCTTGAAGTCGGAAAGTTCCGCCCATCCATCATAAGGTTACCGGAAGTTCAACCTGTCAAAAGGTCAAAGGTCAAAGTCATAAATCATCATGACAGAAGCTGTAGAATAATAACTACTGATATTATCTACCAGGTCTGCAGCTTCGTCAAAAATGGAACCGAGAACAACCTAATCTAAATGACTCCGCTGTCGTGTTAGTTATTGATTCTCAACTCCCAAGAGCATCATGGCCCATTGGTAGGGTAGTACGTCTCCTACCTAGTCAGGATGGGCGGGTTAGAGTAGCTGAGATCGTTATTAATGGTAAGACATATGTACGTCCAGTTGCTAAGTTGATTCCACTACCTAAAATAGATGAGTGATAGCAAATACATGACTGTATTTGAGGGCGGCTGTTGTGAATATTGACCCTTATCTTTAATTTTTTATTTCTTTCCCATATATATATATATATTTGTACTACATATCCCACAATTCCAAGTAGACTACAATACCCATGCAAGTGCACTACATTACCCATACACTTCCTGGTCAAGGTCTATAAGTAGACCTCACTTCCTTTCATTGTTTCTCTTCCTTTGGTAAGGTGTGGGTGTTTGAATGGACACCCAACCATGTCCTTTGAGTCCTTTCCTTAAGATGCGTTAAGTAAGTTTGTTTGCCAATTTATTGTTTGGATCGAGTATATATATATATGTATTTGTTGATGAATTGAGTTGATTTATTTTATTCTACTGTTTGTAGTGACTTAAGACCATCTTGTACATCCTGTACATCTTGTACATGTTGCCCATCCAGTTCATCCTGTCCATCCCCATGTTATGGGAATTGTCTATGAATAGTCATCTTGAACTTAAAATAAAAGAGAGCAAAGGACTGGTATCTCTCCGGTGTTTTAATCAGACACACCATCAAGTTTCTACACCTCCGATGAACTTTGGATATATTAACATCTGATATCCTACAATCTATAGTACTAAAACTGTCTACAATAGTTCGACAAGTTCTATCCTAACCATCTAACAACAATTAACATACACAGTTACTAGCCGATAGGCTGAGACATTACAGGGAAAAGTCCTTTTTCTCCAATTTCTGAAGCCTTTTTCAAATCACGCAGCGAGCCCGCCCGAATGTGGCAAAATGGGCGGGGCATCGGACTATATAAGCGGCCGTCTCACCTAGGCAAACTGATTTAATTCGACTGAAGCGATGACTGAGTACGTTCCCTTTCGATACTACACTCGCACTGCATCGTAAGCCGTTAGGCTGATATGCTATGGGGACAATACAATCACACTGCTATCAGGAAAGATGACAGGGTATCCACCCAGAGCACTAAAGGCGCGGTCACACTAGACTTTAAACGTGCTAAATTATTTCGGACACCGCTGCGAATATGGGCGGGAGCAATAAAACGGTCTTTCCTCAATTATCACAACATGGATTAATATGTGCTTGTACTGTGTCTTTTGCGACGGCGTCGAAAACGTCTTATTATATTGTACTCTCTGTATCTCTCTCTATATAAATATATACACCCTAAGCAATAAAAAATTATAAAACATCCACATTCAAATGTATCATCTGTTCCGGTTGACACTACAAACCATGCAGATACTTTATTTTATTTTTTATAATCTTTTAAATATGTATTATATAAAATAGGATGCTGCGCTACAGCTAAAGTTATATAGCGCTTCCTTCATTTTTTAATTTCTGTACAGAGAGGTCACGCAGTGATCGATCTTCTACTGGTCCCACATCTTCACGTGATGCGAATTCGCAGGTCAGAGTTCACCAAACTCGAACTTTGGAACGCAGCGAAATGCGAAATTTTTCGCATGAGCTTGCGTTTCCGGTCTGACGCATTCGCATGCGTATGAATGGAAGTCAATGGAGAGAAAAGTGCAGTGTAACCGCCCCATAAGAAGGGCTTGTAACGAATACGTAAAATATGCCAGACCAGTCGGGGATGTTATTACAAAAGTCATCTTGTTTACCTACTACAGTTCAGGTGCCAAAGGGCCTGTGAACGTGTAGTGGAGAAAGCTAACCCCAGGGACCCAGATACAGTCAGGGACCTAGACTGGACAACAAGCAAAAACCAACCACGACGGTGGGCTTATGCTGACAGGACCTGTATTTGTTGCGCAGGAATATCCAGGATGAACCTGACAAATGTGGACGGCGAGGCCCAGCTGGCCGCCACAGATTCCTGCGATAGACACGCTAGGAGTGTGCTCTAAATCCTATCGGACATAGGAGCGGTCAATGTAGACTCTTAAAGCCCTGATAGAGAGAGAGCTTGTAACTCAAGACAATACGGACTCACGGAGAGAGCTTGTAAGTCTCCTACTCGCTTAACCGGTGCTAGTGCCACTTTGAGCCCCTTGAGGTCCCTTAGAACCATGGATAGGTCCCATGTGGGGATCGTGAAGTGGCGAGGAGGGTTTTGCCTCCTGGACCCCTTCAGAAAATGAACAACTAGGTTGTTTTTACCCACCGACAGAACTGCAGTACGTAACCTTGTTTTATTGTTTTCAACATCCATTCTGACACTCTGGGAATGTCCTGCCATGCCTTGACCCGCGTGCCTTACAGTCAGCCATAGACAGAAACTAAACACACATAACACACATCACCTAACAAAGACATCTAGTGTTATAAAATAAAGCCCTAAAAGACAACTTTCTGCATCTAAAAAAAAAAAAACATTGATCTATTTACATTAATTCATTTAGCAGAGGCGAAAACAAGCGGTTTATAATACATAATTCATAATGTATAACATGTATGATATTGCTAACATCCTCAAATGGAGGTTTTGTCAGATTTAGCTCACTTCTAACTCAACAAACCTTATACAAGAACACAGTCAAATAAAAACTACCAACAAAAACTGTAACAGGTTCATTTTTAATGCCACACAAAATGTACAAAGTACAAAAATGATTATTTTCCGTAACTGAACATTAAAATGCAGGTCGCTCGACATTCCAGAGGTTTCCATCAGCTTTCTGAAACTGCACAAACACACATTATTATCAATTTATTTATACAAGAGTACATTAAGGCATTCTAAGGTCACATAACACATATAATTCATCATGTACAAACTTCTAGATAAACATATGTGATGTATGTTTCACAAAACTGCTCAATTACATGATCCATAAAATATTTTAGTGAACTGTGGTATCACTGTGCAGACCCAATCCCTCCTGCACCGAACACCAGCGTTTCTGCAGTCTCTGTCTCTGCTTCTCCATCATCTGAACATCTTCAGGATTGGGAGCTCCCAGGGGCCCGAGTGGAGGGATAGGGGCCCCAGAGAGGGCAGAGAGTGTAACCGCCAGCAGATCTTTGTCACAGCCCTGAAGACATGCAGGTATGACGATTTACTAGAAGCAAGCAACTCTCATACAGAAGATTAAGACAAGTAAAATGAAAAACAATTCACAAAACTAGGGATGCATCGATCCGATACTCACTATCGGCTCCGATACTGGCATTTTCTGTGGATCGGGTATCGGTCAGACAACCGATCCAAATACGATTTTCTGCGTATACTATTGTGTTATTGTTGAGCCCCAGGAAAAAGGCACAAAAACATTATAAAGCACCAAAACTTTTTCGAGAACGTATTTCAAGTGTTCTGAAGCTCTTCCATAGCTCAATATGAGTTACAGATTAATATTGAAGTAATTAAATTCAAGTTCACATAAACTCTTCTTTCCGCTGACTGAGGCTGTCTGTCTTCCTCTATTCAGCAATCAAACTGCGTGTCGCGTTCGGTTACTACAGTCAAAACGATGAAACTCTCATCAAGAGTGCACATAACTGAGGTTTAAAACTGTCCAAAGAAAAAGGCTCATCAAACTAACGTACAGATTTAATACTCTACATATCCATATCTCTTCCCTTTGTAATAGTGATGTCCGGTTCGCGAACGAATAGTTCGATTTAACCGGTTCTTCTTAGTGAACCTGTTGAACCAGTTCACTAACTCTGACTTAATCGTTAGAACCGGTTTGCGTCTCGAGTAAGCATAAATCCACAAATTACTTAAGTTGTTTACTTTTTTAACGTGGCAAACACTCTCTCTGATTCGAAATAAACCAATATCCTGGAGTAATTCATTTACTCAAACAGCACCCGTGATTTTTATAGAATCTATAATATCTTTTGCTGCTAAATCATCAACTAACATCTCGGTTACGGAGGTACAGCACCTGGCCACATGGTGCACTGACAATAACCTGCTCCTTAACACCAATAAGACCAAGGAGCTCATTGTGGACTTCAGGAAGAAGAAAGGAAGCACGCATGACCCCATCCACATTAACGGGATGGTTGTTGAACGTGTCTCCAGCTTCAAGTTCCTTGGAACCACCATCTTGGAGGACCTGTCCTGGACTACAAACACCTCCAGCCTCGTCAAAAAGGCTCACCAGCGCCTTTTCTTCCTCAGGACACTGAAGAAGAACCAGCTGTCTTCAACCATCCTGGTGAACTTTTACCGGTGTGCGATTGAGAGCATCCTGACCAGTTGCATCACAGTCTGGTATGGAAACTGCTCAGTGGCTGACCGCAAGGCACTGCAGAGGGTGGTGAAAACTGCCCAACGAATCACAGGGACACCACTTCCTGCTCTTGAGGACATCCAGAGGAAACGCTGTCTACGTCGAGCTCGCAGCATTCTCAAGGACTCCTCTCACCCTGACCACGAACTGTTTAACCTCCTCCCCTCCGGAAGGCGTTTCAGGAGCCTCCGGACAAGGACCACAAGATTCAGGAACAGCTTTTTCCCTAAAGCTGTCTCCTTGCTGAACTCTGCCCTCTGACACCCCTCAACACCCCCCACACCACACACATAGACTCCTCCCCCTCTTCAACACTCTGATTTATTTATTTACTCACAACAAGCAAAAAGTAACTTGTTATTACTTGCACTACTGCCTGTTCATCCAGGAACACTGTATAATCCATTTGCACATTGAAATATTTTTTTCTATGCACTTTACTGTCCATTGCAATACTGTAAATTATGTTCATAGTTCTGCCTATAGTGTACATACACTTTTACATAGCCCATCTGTATAGTATGTTCACAGTACACCTATCTGTATATCGTGCTTATAGTATTTAATATCTGTAAATTATGTCCATAATACTTACCTGTATAGTTATTGTACATATTATAGACCTTTATTCTGTACTTACTGCTTATTGCACTTCTGGTTAGATGCTAACTGCATTTTGTTGCCTTGTACCTACATGTGCAGTGACAATAAAGTTGAATCTAATCTAATCTAATCTAACCATGGTTCCCTAAATAGGGAACGAGATGCTGCGGTGACATCACCACGTATGGGAACACCTTCGGTGTGATGAATGTCTGAAGCCCTATACCATCCCGCCAATCCTATTGGCCAAATAGCGCTTGGCACCGCCCTACGCATGCGTACGCATCGTATACCCGGGTGCCGCGCGCCATTTCGCTCAGATTTCATGACTGAAGAAGAAGAATGCTATCAGGTACGGCACGGCCAGGACCGCAGCATCTCGTTCCCTATTCAGGGAACCATGGTTACATACGTAACCGAGATGTTCCCTATCATAGGTCACTTCGATGCTGCGGTGACGTCACCACGTATGGGAACGCTATACCAAAACGCCTGACGTACCTGATAGCTGGGATCCGAGGAAGTATCTGCTCAGTGGAGAGAACCCGGGAGCCAGGAGCCATCCTCACATTCAGACTGTAGGACTAGATAAAAGTGCTCGGTGAGGACATCCTGCCGCAGCACAGATATCATCCATAAAAGATCCACTGAGAAAAGCTTGAAAAGAAGCCACAGCTCTAGTGGAATGAGCTTTAACTCCTAAGGGCGAAGCGAGTCTGCACGCCTCATAGGCTAAAGATATTGCCTTCACCAGCCAATGGGACATGCGCTGTTTGTAACCGCATGGCCTTACTCTTATGTCCAAACAGACAACAGCTGGTCAGACTCACGCCATGGGGCTGTAAGATACACAAGTCTTTAAGCTCACAGGGCAAAGACTTAGATCTTCTGACCCCGCCTCAGCAGGGGATAAAGCTTCCAGGACCATTTGCTGAAAGCGAAAGGGATTAGATGCGACCTAGGAACATAATTAGGCCTCGGTCGCAACAACACCTACATAGATCCCGGTGCAAATTCCATGCACGTGGGTGAGACAGAGAGAGCCTGTAAACCCCAACTCTCTTGAGGGAGGATAAAGCCATAAGAAGTGTCTTCAGAGTCAGGATTTTATCCGGAACGGTTTCCAAGGGCTCAACAGATGCCCTGATAACCCTGCAACACAATGGATAAATCCCATGAAGGAACTCGCACGGGGCGGAAAAGCCTCAGCCGTCACGCACCCTGTATGAAACGAGAAACCAGTGGATAACGGCCCACTGAGGTACCGTCTATATATTTGTGGTAAGCTGAATAGCTGCCACGTAAACCTTAGAGTGACTGGCGTCACTCTATTCGAAAAACGATCCTGAAGGAACTCCAGCACTGAAGCCACTGGGCAGTAAACTGGATCCACATTACGATTGTACACCAGGTCGTAAACAGTCTTCACTTGAAAGCATATAAGCGTCTCGTAGAAGCTGTTCTAGAATTAAGTATAGTCTCGGTAGTTTCAACAGGAAGACCGGGACATACTAACTCACTCTGCTCAGAAGCCACGCCCACAACTTCCACAGATCCGGCCTCGAGTGCCAAATCCTGTCTGAGGGAAAACTCAATGGAGAGCCTGCTAACAGACTGATCAGGTCCGCAAACCACGGCTGCGTGTGCCATCACGGAGCCACCAGCAGCAGCTGTTCCACTCTGTCCAGCTTTATTAGGATAATACCGCTGGGATCAAATGAATCGGGGAAAAGCATATAGACTGGTCCTGGGCCAACTGTGAGCTAACGCAGCAAAGCCCAGGAGCGATGGGGAGAAGCATAGTGGGCAATGCGTAGGCCATAAGGGATTCATCGTTTGGGGTGTAATCTCCATTCCCCTTGTTCCAGAGACTGTCTGGATAGCATATCCACTCCGAAGTTCAAACGTCCGGGGACATGAACAACTCGGATCGACAGAAATTTGTTCTGAGACCAAAGAAGAACATGTCTCGCCAGCCTGCACAGGGGGCGAGAGCGTAATCCTTCCTAATGATTCAGGTATGAGACAAACACTGTGTTGTCTGATCTGAGCAGCACAAGACGGCCGATCAGCAGATTTGCGAATTACTGGAGAGCCAGAAAACTGCCAGTAATTCCAACCTGTTTATATACCAACTGCGTTGTGCAGCTGTCCACACTCCATGGGCTGGTCGCCCTTGACAAACAGCTCCCCAACCGGTCAAAGACGCATCCGTCATGACGGTCTCTGGGAAAGCTCAAATCCCCAGCCAAACCCCGGTAGGAGAAATTCGGTTGGCATCCATAGTTTTAACGACATCACACAACTCCTTGTCACCGAAATCGTCCGATGCGGAAGACAACGGGGTGAATATTTTGTCTTTCCGCCCATTTTTCCACTGAAAAGGGCGCATTTGAAGTAACCCCAGACAAATTACGGGGAATGCCGCTGCCATTAGACCTAAGTGTGAGGCACAATCTCGCTGTCACTGTGCGACCTGCTTTGAAGCGTCGCACGCATGACGCAATCGACTGAGCGCGCGGGAGAGAAGCTTTGCTGTCGTCGCGCGAGAGTCCAATTCTATTCCCAGAAAAGGTTATCCGTTGAGAGGTTATTAAAACACTTAAATTACATGAAAATTCGTGTGTAAGCACAAGCTCTTAAAGTGATTCAGCACAAGAACCCGATGAGAATGTGCTTGAGTCTGCGATTGCGCTAAAACCTGCCAATCGTCTAAGTGGTTCACAGACGGACGCCCTGGAGCTGCAACGGGGCCAGAGCTACATCCATGCATTTTGAGAAGTACGGGGTCACAATCCGCCGTCTCTTTTTTTTTTTTTTTTTTTTACAAAACAACAGCTGTAAGACCCTGCCTCCATCTGAGAGGGGTGAACGTCTTCTATAGCCCCTTTGCTCAGCAGAGTTGACATCTCCTGTCACAACACTGCTATTACCATCGGTTTACCACCGTGGAAAGAATTCAGCGGAAAAGAGGCGGGCCTCTTAAAAACTAATTGGTGTATCCGTGACAATTGTGCGTAACACCCATTGAGAAATGCCGGGCAGGCGTTCCACGTGACCCGAAACAATACTAGCGGTCTCAAATTTCCGCTTTCTGCAACGCTGTCATACACATAAATGTCCGTGCACGGAAAAACCTGCGGCATTCGTGCACAGGGGAAGTGTATGCATAAGAGCTATTGCGTCCCGTTGTGTATAATCCTGAAACTTGTCCACGGCAGGAATTAGACCAACGAATTGAACATCAGGCTCTGCCGCTAACTAAAACGGCGGCTGTGCGAGCCGTCATAAACGGGTCGTCTGTGTAGGACCCTTGAATCGGCCCTCGAAATCTGAAAGCTGGATTGCGCAGAGTGTCTGAGGGATTATTTATTTATTTATTTATTTACGCCTGGCGTTACAGCCCGATCCAATGCTGCTCGAAGTGCTGTTTGCTGCGAGACAGTCAATGTTAGAGCGTGGGGACTGCAGTGAGAGGGTTGGATGTGCATTAGCAGTCCAACGGCACTCTTTAGTGGAGGGCACAGACCCTGGCAAACATTGAAGGAAAGTGGATGCGTCAACTCGCTGCGTTTCGTTGTGTATAATCATGAAGCATGTCCACGGCAGGATTTAATCCAACAAGATAAACATAGGGCCACGCCGCTAGCGAGAACGCGGCAGCTGTGTGAGCCGTCATAAACTGGCCATATTCGCCAGTCTCTATGCCGTTCCTCAAACTCTGAAGACTGAATTGTGCAGTGTCTGAGGGGGCGCTCAAATAACAGCTCAGTTCAGTGACGCTCGAAGTGCTTGTGCTGCGAGACAGTCAATGTTAGAGCGTGGGGGTTAAGAACGAGAGGCTTCTCGTAAAGAACCGTAATAAGAGAATAAAATTTGCAGAAATAGACACGACTCGATACGTCTTCGACGAGACTTAGGTCGCGGCGGAGTTCAGCGCGATCCGTTCGGCTAGAGAGGTAGTCAAACGGCATTGCTATATAATAGCAGTCCGCCATGTCACTTAATCGTGGCAAAAACCCGCGCCGTTCGTGATATGCGCTGATAAAGGCTGCTTCCAGGACCTCAAAACCTCTTGGTGGAGGTCCGTGAGAAGGGTAGTTTATCCACCGCGCGGATAGCCACATAATAGCACACTGAGGAAGGGGAGGCGCGTTCCTCCTGTCCCCTCGGAGGGAGAGAACCGCATATGAGAACCGCTTATGCCGGCCAGAGCCTACTCTGAGTTCGAAGCTGCGGTTAGACAACATAGTATAAAAGCAAAACTGCTCTGATTAACGCGCTCGAGTGGGGAAGAGCGAGCAAGTGGAAAAACTCCAGTCCATCACTGTATTCATAGTCAAGCCACACATATCACCCCTAACCAACACCTCGTGTGGGGCCTCGGTGACCGCAGAAGCGAACGGTGGGGGTTAGACGCGAGGCGACTTAAGAAATAGACTCCAGAGCGCGGATACTTTTCTTTATTTTACCATAGCCGTAGGCTATCACAGAGAGAACATGTAGAGAGGCTGCAAACGAATCTCTCATGAGTGCCTCCCTGTGATAAACCCATTATACGGCTCTTACCTTTCGTTGACTCATCGCGTCCGCGAAAGAGGAGTTAAACACTGCTCGAAGAAAATCGCTGGAGAACGCGAGATGATAGGGCACAGATGATTCGCTATTCCTGAAGGAATGAAATCTGAGCGAAATGGCGCGCGGCACCCGGGTATACGATGCGTACGCATGCGTAGGGCGGTGCCAAGCGCTATTTGGCCAATAGGATTGGCGGGATGGTATAGGGCTTCAGACATTCGTCACACCGAAGGTGTTCCCATACGTGGTGACGTCACCGCAGCATCGAAGTGACCTATGATAGGGAAACTAGTTTATAATAGTATTTTTGACTTGTTATTTTTAATTAAAATGAAGTTGTGTATATGTAGTAGATAGTGATTAATGATCAGGTCAACACAGAGAAGTACAGAAATTCTACACTAATTTAAAAAAAAACTGCAATGGTTTCGGATTGGATTGCTATCGGCAGATACTCAGAATTTTCGGTATCGGATCGGTTTATGAAAAAATGGTATCGTTGCATCCCTACACAAAACAAATAAAGAAATTAATGTAAAAAAAAAAAAAAATACATTTAAATAAATAAATACATTTAACACAAATAAATGCATAAAATGCATAGATTAAAAATTAAATACGGCATATAAATGCATGTAAAATAAATAAATACATTTAAAATAAATAGTTCTTAGCAAATAAATAAACTATGAAACTACATTAAAAAAATAAAACATCTAAAATGTAGCTATTAGTAAAAAATAAATGTAAAATAAACAAATACATTTAAAATTTATAAATATGAATAAACTTAAATAAATATATTGAAGACACAACTACATTTAAAATCAACAATTTGAAACAAATAAATTAATGTAAAATAAACACAAATACATTTAAAACAAATAAATAAATTTAAATAAACACTTTTTAAATGAATTACCTAAAAAAATAAATTAATACATTTAAAATTAAACTAATTATTATTATTTAAAATATATTATTTTATAATATCTAAGTCTGACCTGCAGTAGGGTGAGTGTGCGGCCCTCTGCCAGGCCTTGGAGCAGACCGATCAGGTGACCCCAGACTGGAGCCAGAAGAGTCCCACTGTCTCCAACAACCCCCAGCACCAGCCCGGGGTTGAACTCATACGCCAGAGGGAGGATCAGGCTCAGAACCGCCTGCATAAATCCTGCCGTGAATCCCTCACCCTGAAGACAAGCAGGAAGAGGAAGTGACTTCACAGAAATAAGACCAAATCCAAGACAATATAAGCCGTGATCGCACACCTCTCTCAGACACAAGGACAGACGGTTCACACACTTCTCTTCAGTTTCTTCAGCACAGATTTGGACTAGAAACACCCTCCTGAAAAGAAAGACCCACAATGCAAATCAAGGCAAGCTGAACGTGATTTTTGAAATAAAATGAAAACTGAACATACCGTAAAACTTCAAATAATAGCCCGGGCTTCTATTTACCCAAACCGCTGAACTGCACCGGCTTGTATTTGAGACCGGCGTCTATAAGAGACAGGCCTTTAATTTAGTGTTGAGATGTTCAAGCATGACAGCAGGAGGTTACCACATTATACTACGTTTTATTTATAATTCATTTTAATGTGTTTAACAAATCATTTAATGTAAGAAATGTCTTTGGCTATTGGCAGCATAAAAAAATATATAAAAAACGAAACGATGTGACAGCAATGGGCAGAACAATAGAAGTTACCGCTAAAATCCATTGAGCATATGAACTTGTTGCCCGAAACATATCAACAAGAAAGAATGATGGCTACCCTGTAAAACAACTGCAATCATGTGATAGAAAATTACTCTATTCATCACTATCATCATCCCCGCGATCCTCAATTACAAGTTCATTGGCGAATTCCTCCTCCACATCGCTCTCTCCTCCACTTCTCCCTCTCCAGCCTCCGCTAACTCTGCCTTGCTTGCACTAACAGCTCTCGCACAGTTGCGCACGGCTCTCCCTCTTTGAAACAATGGTGATCCTCACTTCCATCAGAAGCTACTGTCAGGCCACATACCTAAGGATAACATCCTTAAGTCAATGAAATATATTATCTCCTCTTTCTCCCTCGCGCGCACACACACACGCGCGCGCAAGCATACCTTAAAGGAATTTTTCAGCCGCTCCGTAGCTTTTCCCACGCTTGAAACAGACCAGGCCTCTATTTGAGACCGGCCTTTATTTACCCAAACCTCTCGTCACACCAGGCGTTTAAAAGAGACAGGCGTCTATTTGGGACTCAGCTATTATTTGAAGTTTTACGGTATATAAATAATAGTCAATTAAATTTTTTTATAAAGCTATAACAGTGCATAAACACTACTAAAAATCTAAAAAAGATTTAGAATTATTTTGAATTCATATTTTAAAAATAAGTGTAACACTAAAATAATATTTTTTTCAGAAAAATAAAGGTAACACTAAAATTATATTTTTTTAAATACTACCTTTATGCATGTTTATATTTAAAACTTTTTTTTTTACAACTTTTTTGCTCTACCCTTTAAACAACAAACAATAAACACAAAAATGTATGCAATAACTGGCTCACCCGTCATCAGTTTTGACTGGTATATTCCCATCTCCGATAAAAACAACCAGCACCCTTCATCAAACACACAAGCACAGTATCACACAACAGTTCATTACTGATCTGATCAAGGTGATTTTAAAGTTAATTCTTGTTAGTCTAGTAAATGTTGTACCGTTCAGCGAGGCCCATGAGTGCGTGTTGATAAGCACAGCGTACGGACAAACTCAAGTCAGACACTACGATGCATCCGTTACGCACCTGATGAAGCGTTACAGTCTGTTACCAAATACAGCACAGAAAAATAACCACCTGATTCGTGTTGTCGCCTCCTCACCTTTCTATTCATCATTTGGTCAAGAACTGAAATGATCTTTCCAAGAGGCTTGAGGATGTTTTGGTCCGTTACGTCTTGGAAATATTTATCCCTACAGACAAAAAAACGATTTGTAAAGATGTGGCCAAAAAGCTTGACTCTGTGTATTAATGATCTTATTTTACCAACCGGATACTTTGTACTTCTTTAGAGGTCATTTGGGAATCTTCCCCCAGATTTTGGCAGCCTTCAGGCAGTGAGAACTCCACACCAGGAGGGGGCGCTACGAGTGTTCGCACATCAGTAGATGTCCTGATTAAAGGTTCAGGCCACTCAACAGTCTTCTTTGCATCGCTCTCTGACACAGGTTTCTCAGTCTCTTTTGTTTTGCTGTTCTTCTCATCCAGTCTGGGCCTTTTGGTGCTCGTACCTGAATGAGCCTCTTTAAGAATGAGACGGATAAAAATTTAAAAGATAAAACATAATAAAATGAGGCTGTCAGATGGTAAAATGACATTTAAATAAAAACTCATTTAAATGTCACTATCTTTATATCTAATTCCAATTGCCTTGATAACAGAGTTATTATCGTTAACTAAAACCAAAACTATTAAAAATGGTTTTGTTTATTAAAATATAGCTGAAATAAAATATAAATATTAAATGAAAAGCTTCAACTAAAGGAAAATTAAATAATTAAATTAAATAACTGAACTAGTAAGTTCAAGCACTAAAATTACTAACTGGAAATAAATAAAAACTAAAAGGAAGATAAATTAAACCTTAATAGTTCAAATTGACAAAAACACATAAAATCAATAGAAATGTAACTAAAATGTATATGAAAACTGAAAATATATCAATAAAAGCTTATTCATGTTTTAATAAAAACTATAGTACCATAAAATTAATACTTAAACAAAACAATTCATTTAAAGTGAAAGTAAAATGGCGATAACCTTAACCTAAGTGATTTAAACAGCTCCAGTATGATGATTGAGCGCTGCGAACATTTTGGATAGATTCTAGTGCACTGCAAAAAAACACACACACATGGCATATTACTCCAGCTTACTAGCGACAAAAACATTTTCTCAGTCCACACTTAAACCAAATCACAGAGCTAACAGTGCACCTTAACTCAAGCAAACAGCTCAACCAATGAAAAGCACTCTCCCCATGATTGACAGCTCAATTCACCTCTCACAAGGGGCTGTGAGCCCTGACAGCTGAGGGGCCGGATCTCCCAGAAGGGTCTGGACGGTTTGGCAAACGGATTGGGCGAGAGAAGTCAGGTTATACCCTCCCTGAGAGAATGAAGGAAATCAATATGCACAATCTAAACATGATATCACAGATAATGGGGCTTTAATTTTAATGTGCTTGGATCAGCTTTAAAAAAAAAATTTAAGTGATAATGATAACAGACCTCCAGGACGACGCATATTTTGCCTTCAGCCAAAGGCATTAGCAGCTGGGTGAGGTGGGCAAAGATCTCTGGAAGAGCACACATTTCACCCTGAACCAGAACAGACAGCAGTTAACTGAGATCAACCCATACATACGGCCCATCAAACATGACGGAAAGTATTAGAAACTGTGAGAGATGCAAGGATTTCAAAGATTCAAGGAGTAGTTCACCCAAAAATGTTTATTTCTTGAAGAAATGACTTATTCTCAGGCCATACAAGATGTAAATGAGTTTCGTCATCAGAGCAGGTTTAGAGAAATGTAGCATCACATCACATGCTCAACGGTGGATCCTCTGCAGTGAATGGGTGCCGTCAGAATGAGAGTCCAAACAGCTGATAAAAACATCACAGTAATCCACAAATAATCCACAGCACTCCAGTCCATCAATTAATGTCTTGTGAAGTGAAAGACTCCATCATTAAAGCATTTTCTGGTCAAAATATTGGTCCATAATCCATATAAAAACTTCCTACAGTGAAAAGCCATCTCATGTTGTCCTCCCACAGCAAAACCAACCAACATATTTGTTTAGATCAGTTTCAGACTTTTTTTTTACTTTTAAATGGTGTGCATATTTCTATCATTATCCAGATAAGACTTTTTCACAGGCGTAAGCGTTGTTATGTATTGATATTTTGGTAATGATGATTTTGTTTCTTACAAACACACACCTTTTTGGTTCACTAGACATTAATTGATGGACTGGAGTGCTGTGGATTACTTGTGGATTACTGTGATGTTTTTATCAGCTGTTTGGACTCTCATTCTGACGGCACCCATTCACTGCAGAGGATCCACTGGTGAGCAAGTGATGCAATGCTACATTTCTCCAAATCTGTTCTGATGAAAAAAACTAACTCAAACTCATCTATATCCACTTGGATGGTCTGAGGGTGAGCACATTCTCACTAACTTTCATTTTTGAGCTGTTTCTTCAAACAGGATCCAGAAAAGAAAACCTCAGGTCAGCAGCTCAGACAATCACAGATTTAAAAAGAGTCTCTTACTTCTGGGTCCCCGATGGCTGAATCAAAACCAGCACAGACCAAAACCAGCTCAGGATCAAACTGAAAGAGAGAAAAGAGTGCATCAGCTTGACTTCGACACTCAGAAAACAGTCTAATGGACTAAAGGTTGTTCTCTGGGACAGGTACCTCATACGCTACGGGTAAAAGAACATGGAAGAAAGCAGCCAGATAGTCGCTGTTCGTCATGCCCACCTGCAGGAAACAAGCACAGCACAGAAACTATGTGACAAAATCTTTGTTAAATATCATTTTAGGTGATTTCCTTTTAAAAAAAGAATATTTTTTATTGTAACCAGTGAGAATGTGTGATTAAATGCTGAGTTGATCGGCATGCACCGCTGGTATGAAACACACATTTATGACAGAGTTTGATGGTTTCTGAGCATTGATTCAGTTTTCACTCGCCTTGTTCCAGGGGAGGTTCACGTTAAAACCAGATCCTTTGCCTTTCCCGATGCTGGTGTAGTCTGACTCAGGGAGATAGGGCCAGAAGGTCTGGTGCTCGTAACGATGCCAGGAAAAATAGAGCACACTAGGAAATAAATAAACATTAAGCATGCATACCAAGGAAAAAGGATGTGCTATGGACATAAATGATTTTTCAATCTGCATAGGTGAATTTTTTTTCTTTAAATGATCAGACTTTTGATTCTAGAGGATTACAAAACAGGTAGAACAAAATCGTATTTAAATAATTTTATAATAATAAATAAATTAATACATTTATGAAGACACTTTTATCCAGAGCGACTTAAGTGCATTTAGACAGTGCATTCAGGTCATAGATTTAGTTTTTTACCAGTATGATTGTTCCCTGGGAATCGAACCAATGACCTTTTGCACTGCTAATGCAATGCTCTAGCACTGAGCCACAGGAACTAATACTTTAATGAAGTACTTTATAAATAAAATCTTTAATGGGCAAACGTCTCTAACATTTTCTTCAGAAGATTGAAACATCTAGGCTTGTAAACAATCTTGTTCATCAGAAGGAAGATGTACTCACCTTGGGTCCTCCTCAAAGCAGTACTGGATGCCCTGTCCATGATGGACGTCCCAGTCCACAATCAAAACCCTGGAAAGATCCCCAAGCTCAAACTTATACAAAATCTGAGTTTCCTTCAGTGAGTATTACAGGTGTAAGTCAGTGTTTGTTGCACAGCAGTGCAGGATGTTACACCCCTTCACCTGTTCAGGTTGTAGGTCTTCTTGGCATAAAGCGCAGCGATGGCCACATTATTGAACACACAGAAACCGTTCGCAGCGGAGCGCTGACTGTGGTGTCCTGGAGGCCTGAAGGTCACAAAAAGAGAAAAGAGGGAAGTGAAAGAAAATTAGTTACTAAAAAAATATAAAAAATAACGAGCTACTGTTACATTATAATCCTCCACGACCGCTGCGTTCTCAAAACTCAGGCAATTTGATAATACCTAGAATATCAAAATCAACTGCGGGCGGCAGATCCTTTTCTTATTTAAATAATAATAA
This sequence comes from Carassius gibelio, assembly GCF_023724105.1. Taxonomy (NCBI): domain Eukaryota; kingdom Metazoa; phylum Chordata; class Actinopteri; order Cypriniformes; family Cyprinidae; genus Carassius; species Carassius gibelio. The sequence continues at coordinate 2,310,736 of NC_068395.1, read as the reverse complement.
TTCCTTACATTTATATAGCACTTTTCTAGGCACTCATAGCGCTTTACATAGTACATAGTCAGGGGGTGCTATATAAATAAAGGTGACTTGACTTGACTTTCACTTCAGCACTGCATTTCACACACACACACAAAAAAACATGTGCGTGCAAATGAGGATTTAAGTCTCCATCCACAAACAGACGTACATCTTCAGATATAAGGTATTTCATTGCACTTTAACAAGTAATCTGACCGGCCTATATATGTGCAATATTTTAAACGAGCCCTCACTAAAGCTCCTTTCACACTGTAAGTTGGACCCGGAAAATTGTCGGGTCGCTGTCTGTGTGAAAGCAAACATGTCCCGGGATTGATCCCAGGTTGGGGACCTAGTAACATTGCCGGAACGAGCGCTGGGTGAACAAGCCAGAACCAATACCGTAAAGGGTGTGTCGTAGTCATGAAGCACGTTATCCTGCAACTATTTAACCACATGTTTTGAAGGTAGATCAACATTCGCGATTAAATAAATATGTGCAAACTGTAACGAAGCAGAGATCAGTTAGTTCCTCACAATCCGCGCTGAAGCTGAGATCGTTCGCCAGCTTAAGTGAAAGTTAACGTGCCTAGCGTTTTCGACTTGTACATTACACATCACATCTTGATGTCACATGTCTTTATGGGACCTTTACGTGTTGTGTGTGAAAGCACGCACATATTCCGGGTAATCACTGGCAGTGTGAAAGTGCAAAATCTAGTGATCAGGGAAAGATTGCCGGGACACATTACCTGTGTATTTTACGAAATCGCAGTGTGAAAGGGGCTTAGCTGAATTTAATGCCACAGTTATGTTAGAAAGCATCTCATTCTTGTTTCTGAGGCAGTGCTACACTCGATATGACAGTTTCGTCCTACTATATATGAACTAGCGGTTTTAAATACAGTATTTTTATTAGAGGTCGACCGATTTATCGGTTTTGCCGATTAATCGGCACCAATAGTTGTCTGCTGGAACAATCAGTTATTGGCTAAAATCCATGTCGATAGTTTTCCACATTTCGTCCCTTGCTGGAGCCAGCTTATAGTTTCCCGGGTTGCATCCATTGCTGGAGCGGCTGAGAAGGCTCTGTTTTTATTATACAGTGCAAGAGCGTCCTCTAGAGGCTGAAATCATTGACAGCATGTGCTGTTTGTTTAGACACGTGACGCTGCACGCTGATCAGAGCAAGTAATCTTCAGACCAAAATCCTGCCACGCCTCATAGCGTCATTCACATAGTTTTCCATTAAATTATATTATATTCACCCCAAATTGTTGTTAATGTACATAATGAATTGTATATTGAGCATTTTCATCCAAACATTTGTATACTTCCTTTGGAGAGCTATAATATAGAGCGCTTTTTTCATTTGCTCTGTTTTTTAAACACTGAACTTCAAACTTATCTATAAACTACAATAAACTTGTATCCATTTGGTGAATAAATAAACTGTATTAGAGCACTAATCGAGTTGAACGTGATGCGTCCGAAGTGTGTGTGACACCACTGAGTTCTCCTAGACTCAGTGCTGCTCTTTTATTTCGATTAGATAATTAATAATTGTTCAATAATAGAAGCAGTTAAAGTGTGAGAGTTTGCATTGTACTGGTGGAATTGTAGGACCCTGTTTCCCGCGATGCAGTAAACATTCATAGAAACGGAATTCACACTTTAGCGCGTGTGACGCTCAGCAGTTATTTCAGCGACTGCCGTCTCACTAAATGAGTACATAAACACATGAAGAACATCTCCAGAACAGCTCGGAGAGTCATTTCATGAGCATCTGACCGTTTGATTTGAGCAAAAGCATCATATCACATGCACAGAACACGGCAACCCATCAAAATAAAAGTCCGGTTTTGGAAGTCTATTGTTCAGTAGAATGTACATAGCCTGCTACTACTACTGAAATTAAACAAACATATTTTTTTAAGGAATAATCATACAACATTTCTTCCAGGTTTTAATTTCAGTAATTAAAAGAAAAGTAAAATTAATATTTCATACCTTGATTTAATAACTATAAAATTGTAAATACACAGAATTTTTGAGGGAAAAAAAGCCTTAGCCTTCAAGGAAAAAAATTATAAATTAAGTTGTTTTATGCGTTCAAATAATGAGACATGCTAAAATAAAATTAGGTAACAATAAAAAATATTGTGAGAAAAGATAAAACATTTCATAGGGCCCTAATCAGATAATTTTTGTTAAACTTTTATTAAATTGATTTGAAAATGTATAAGTTTCATGATTTCAACGGGGTGGTGGTCGGGGCTCTTTCATGGGGTATCGAGCAGCGAGTTGAGGAGGCCTTGATTTCGTCTCTGGGCTTCCTCCGTCGAAGGGTAAAGGCGGGCGTACACGGTGCGATTTTTGCTGTCGTACGAGTTCGCATGCGATTTTTTTCAATCGTGTGGAAATCGCGTATTCTCGTATGGTCGCGGCTCGTATCATTTGCGATGAATTACGAGCCGAGCAGAGTGGCTTACGAGCACTTCCCGACCTCCCGATCATTTTTAAACATGTCTAAAAAGTTCGTGAGCTATCGGTTTGAATTCGTGCCATTTGTGCGGTTGAACGAGCCGATTTGTTGATTTATCTGAAGTTGACCAATCACGAACTAGGAAAACCACAGAAGAAGAAAGACGAAGACGGCAGCTGAAGTCTGTCAGGAACAGCGAGCGCTGTATGATGTTTCTAGCAACGTATTCCAATGCCCTTTTGTTCTCTCTCTCCCTCTCTCGCTCACACACGCATATGTAGTTTACAGGGACTCTCCATAAACGTAACGTTATTCTATACTGTATATCCCCATACACTACCTCTATCCATCATGAAAAATGCATGTTTAAAATTTCTATTAAACACCGTATAGTATTTTTTTTAAGTCATTTGGTTTACGAGGGCACAGTAATTGTCATCACAAACCATGTTTACATTTTAATACCCATTTCAGATATTTATAAACAGGGTAACCAAACGTCCCGGTTTCCTATTGCTGAAAAATAACCTGTACGTGTAGGAAACAGTCACGGCTCGTATCAATATTTTATATGCAGTTATAAGAGAGGGAGAGCAGTTATATTAGGCTCGTTCCACTTGAACCGCTGCACGCACAGAATGATCACCTGTATGACATTAAAGTACCGCGAGAGCGATTCGAATGCATTGGATATGTGTGCTCTCATATCGCTTTCGCGGTAATGTCATACAGTGATCCTTCTGTGCGTGCAGCGCTGCTTCAAGTCGAACGTGTCTATCAACTTCGTGCGATTGCTTCTGGAATTTTTGGGTTGTAAAATCGTGTCGTATATCATCTCGTCCGTACGATTTTCAGATAAACTCACTCGTGCCGTGTGCGTGGACATACGATCTTCCGACCATCCGAATTCGCACCGTGTACGCCCGCCTTAACACTGTTGTTCTCACGGTGGTGGATCGCTTTTCCAAAGCTGTTCATTTTATCCCCCTGCCCAAGCTGCCCTCCGCCCGGGAGACCGCCCAACTGGTGGTGGACCACGTCTTCCGTCTCCATGGGTTTCCGGTGGATGTGGTTTCTGATAGGGGTCCCCAGTTCGTCTCCCGGTTCTGGAGGGAATTTTGTAGACAGATTGGGGCCTCCGCAAGTCTGTCTTCAGGGTTTCATCCCCAGACCAATGGGCAGTGTGAGTGGGCCAACCAGGATCTAGGAAGAATGCTCCGCTGTCTAGCATCCAACAATCCGAGTTCCTGGTGCCAGCAGCTCTCCTGGGCAGAATACGCTCATAACACTCTTCCGGTGGCCGCGTCAGGTATGTCCCCTTTTGAGTGTTCTGTTGGTTATAATCCACCTCTGTTCCCGTCACAGGAGCCCGACGCAGCGGTTCCATCCGCCCTGGCTTTCGTCCAGCGCTGCCGTCGCACCTGGGAGAAAGTCAGGAGGATTCTGATCCAAACCTCTGGCCGAACCAAGACCGCAGCTGATCGTCGCCAGTCCTCTCCTCCTGCCTATGTGTGTGGTCAGCGGGTTTGGCTTCCTACCAAGGATCTGCCTCTCCGGGCGCCTTCTCGTAAGCTGGCACCCAGATTCATTGGGCCATTCCGCATCACCAAGGTGGTTAGTCCGGTGGCGATCAGGCTCAAGCTCCCTCCAACTTTTGGTCGGGTTCACCCGGTGTTTCATGTTTCCAGGGTCAAGCCGGTGTTCTCTTCCCCCCTTAATCCTGCTTGTAGTCGGCCCGCCCCCTCGTCTTGTGGATGGATCTCCTACCTATACGGTTAACGAGATTACTCGATGAGCGGCGCCGCGGCAGGGGGTTTCAGTATCTTGTGGACTGGGAGGGGTATGGTCCAGAGGAGAGGTGCTGGGTGCCGTCCCGGGACATTCTGGACCGCTCGTTGATTGAGGACTTCCGGCGGCATCGAGGTAGGGCCCTTCCTAGAGCGTCAGGTGACGCTCCTGGGAGGGGGGGTACTGTCGGGTCTCGGGTCTAATCACCTGCCTTTTCGGTGTGTGTGTGTGTGTGTGTGTTTGTATCACTTGTCAGCTCACCGTGTCTACCTGTTTGAGTTTTCCCCGCCCTCCTTGTTTCTGTGTTGTGAACCTTAATTGCTCGCCACCTGTTTTCTATGTTTTTCTAATTTTTTCCCTTTATCATTCCCTGTGTTTCTCTGTCTATTGTCAGACTGTTGTTACTCGTTTCAATAGCTCGGATCTTCTAGCTGTTCTTGGCACTCACCTTTGTCGTGTCTTGTCCTCAGGCTCCAGTGTGTTTAGCTGATTTCTCTGCCCCCTGTTCTTACAAAGCGCAGAGCTCTTGGAAGCTTCCTGTCCTCATCACTCCGGTCTCAGCGGTCATACGAATTACCGTGGAGCGTTACTCATCGGCTGTGATTCATATGCTTTGACTATTCATCCAGTCACTACGAGTAATCCAGTGAACGTGACTCATCTGCCCTCACTCCTCTGCTTTAAATAAAGCCTTGTGTAAACCCGCATTTGAATCCTGCCCATTTCTCCTGACATACATTATACACACACGGAGTTAAAAATGTGCTCTTTTCTGATCCCTATGTCAATAATTTCACAATTTCAGATAAATACTATTTATTATGTAATATTGATAGGCTACTTAACTACAATTGAAAAAAGATGGGTTTTGAAAAACTGTGATGTACTGTTGTGGATTGCATATTTTGCTCAATCTTTCCTATTTATGTCTTCTTGCCATTCTGACGTATTAATGAAAATGACACGAAAACCCCAATTTTCTATGCTTGAAATTGCAGTTATTTTCAAGAAGGTGGTAGAAAATAGTATAGACCAGCTATTTTCAAAGCTGAAAAATAGCATTACAAATGCTGACAAAAATAAAATCTGGGCAGAAATCACTCAAAAAAAAATTATGCTAGCTATGGATATGGACAAATCCCAGACAAAGTCAGGAATAAGTGGAGGGACTTCGCAAGTGTGACAAAACAGAGGGCTGTGGCACATAAGAGGGAAGCAAACAAGACTGATGGGGTATTAGTTCAGTTCCTCCTGTCCCTTCAGAGGAAGAGACAGTTTTGGCATCCTGGGGCCTGTTGCAATGGAAGGATCCTTGGAGATATGGATACATGTGCATCAACCAGACTTTGCCTTCAAAGTCCAGGCCTCCAACATCAGGCCCTCTCCAGTCTGGCCCTTCAACATCAGGCTTCACATCTTCAGAGGGCAATAAGAAGAACAATGCTTTAAATTCAGTTGTTAGCTACACTGCATTATTATGCTGTTGGAAATGTATGGAGGTGGTGGGTGATGGCCTGATGGGTGGGTGATGGAAGTACACATGACTCTTTTGTGTGGGACACTTCTGCAGTCACTATGGTGATAGCTGGCTGCTGGAGACATGTCCTCTTCGCCCATACGTCCTGTCACCTGTGTAGCATCCAGCCACCACTGCAGTTTAAACCATTTGTTTAATCTGACATATTTATAAATATTTGGTTTCTTTGCCGATATGCATTAAATGAACACTTAAAAAAAAGCTTTTGCAAACAGTGTATACCGTCTCTCTCTCTCTCTCTCTCTCTCTCTCTCTCTCTCTCTCTCTCTCTCTCCATATATATATATATATATATATATATATATATATATATATATATATATATATGTATTCACACACACAAACACATTTGTAGAGAGTATTCTATATTCTAATTCTGTAAAAACAACAAAATCACTCACCTATTTATAATTTTTTTTGTTACTTTATTTAGGTACATTCATTTAAAATTAAAAATTAATTTACTATAAAAATACTGTAATTTGAGTGTTAACATTTTATGTGTTGTGAAAACCTCTAACACACTGTTTTACCAACATTGTTATATGAGACGTACGTATTTTGGAATGTTTTTAAATTAAAATTAAACAAAGATAACCCACTTGACAGACTCACCGTTTCTTCGCACAAACGAAACAATGGCTGTGTTCTAATCGGTAAGATTAATGCTTTCAGAGGTGGATCTCAAAGTGGATGGTGAAATCTTCTAAAGGAATAGGGCACAGGGTCGATAACTCTGAATAGAACACAGACCAGGTGCGGCGCAATCAATGACGTCGACACAGCAAACTAACAACGAACTATGCCTCTAACCACAGGTGGAGAGCTGTAGTTCCAACGACACAAGTTTGCGATGCAGTTTGCGAATGTTCGTTTGAACTATGGTTTCGGGAAACACCGAATCGTTGAACTACGTTGGTAACGACGGAACTTGCGACCATAGTTGGCTAACGATGCTTTTGGGAAATGCACCCCAGTGTGGTCCAACCTAGCTATCGGTATCTGCAAAATCCAATATCGGTCGACCTCTAGATTTTATATTTAACGTTTATTAGTATAATTGAAAGTATATTTTTGTGATTATTGGTGATTCCATAGGCTCTCTCTCGCACACCGGCACAGTTTAAAACACCAAATAGTTATGCTATGACAAGAACAAAGAGCCTCTCTCTTGCTCCACCCATGCACGATAATATCATGTATCGCCGATCTCACGGACTGACGATATGACGATTTGACTCTCAAACATAATGTATGTTTAGCATTGAGTGGGTTAGACATTACATTGGTCTTCTTGACGGACATTTGGTGACACCCTGCTCATTTATTTCCAATCCCGAGAGCAGCAGCTGTGGGTTGTGTGCTCACCTGACCAGTGCCATGCCGTTCCTGACCTCTCTCTTCATCACACTGTCCACCAGCTGCAGTGTGGCACCCACAGCCATCGTAGCACAGTGATAGATGTTCTGCACTCACATGAGAAACTGTGTTCAGAAGCGTTAAGGTCTCCAGTCACCTGAACCCAACAAGCATCAATGATCTGGACTTACCTGATGGAAATAGACGTCAGTGTACTGCTTTGAAAATGCCTTCAGCTGTTTCACGCTCATTTTGGAAGTCTGTTTAACAGCCTCCAGATATTCCTCACTAAACACAAAAACCAAACTCAATCATAAAGCAGTAGAAATGGGGCCTGGTTTAAGTTTAAATGCCAAAACTCGAAAACCTGTGTGCCAGTAAAATCTCCTGCTCGGTGGCCAAGCGGACCGGCACCTGTTTGCACCGCTCTGCTACGCCGCGAGTCTTCAGTGCTTCATAAGACACGGTCAACCGCTCAGGAACCTCGATCTCACAGACTTGACTGGACAGAGCAATAAAAAAACAGGTTTGTGTAAAAATTGCAATGCAGGCAATAATTAAAAAAAAAGTTTATAAATAAATAAATCAACCGATTTAATCAGTTTATGAATATCAACGATGAAATTATTAAATTAAGCAAATGTAGTAAAAAAGTGATAGTAATATTAGTAACTCCAACAATTTTATAACTGACTTAAATCTGCTATTATTACTCTTTGGTTGCAAAACTAAAAATGCATTATAACAATGTTGTGTTAATTTAGTATCATTGAGATACTATAGTAGTTTTTTTATATTATCAATTTGTTTTTTATTTTTGAATTTTCCATTTTCATTTTGAGTACGTTTTATTAATGTTGTGAGCATTAGATCATTTCATTAGTTATTGTTTAGTTAGTTTTTATTCATTTCAGTTGTAAATGATTTTAGTACAACGAGTTAAACTAACTGAAAATGGGCAATGATGCTTTGTGAACTGAAATAAACTCTTTTTTTTCAGTGAACATTTATTTTATTAACATATTTCAGAAATCAACTTTTAAAATGAACGGAAAAGATCTTGAAATGGCATTTAAAAATAATATTTTTTAACTAACAGAATGTTGAAACAAATTCACAGAGATGAAAAGCATTAAAAACCATACACATGTCAAGTATGATCATTAGTACTCGTGAGGAATGATATGAAAAGGTATCAGATGATTATCATATTTCATGTAAGAGGCGTATTTATACTTACACTGTCCAGAGGATTTTATAATCGCTCATCTCCTCGTCAAAGATCAGTGCACTTCCTGATGCCATTTAAACACTCTGCTCTGGATTAATAACTGATTAATAACTGTTAAAGGTTTGTTAAAGGTGTGCTGCGTTCAAGTCAGTTTAGTCGGCTCAAGATGGCGATGTAAAAATACAACAGGGTTTGTTAACACTGCCGAAGGGGCAAATAATTTTTTAAATAATTTATGAAGCCAATTTAATCTGTATCGCATAAAAACCTATCGTTATGTTGCAAGCCTGTCAATCAATTTCAACAAAAAAAATTACCGTCAACAACAGACGTCGCATCCATCGATTATGTCATGTTTCTTGAAATGACACGCCCCCAACTCGGAGCTTAAAGAAAATTCCTAGTTTCCCACTCGTTATCACGACTTTATAGTGGCTTTCATGTACGTTTAACGCGTAGATACAATGTATCCGGCATGACATGAACAGACAGTAAAAGAAATGAACACAGGACATGAACCGGTTTAGCTGGCTGTTTCTTGTTCTTTACTCGGTGACCGCAGAGCGTCTGTTGTATGACCGCCCCTACCGGATGATCAACAGTCAAAACAATTCTACACTACCACTTTTGGAAAAGACTTATTTTGTCAATTTTGTATTTTGTGCACATGCATGTTTCTTTGATCTTTTATTTTTTTGCAATAGTAATTATTTTAATGTCAGTCTTTTACTGATACTTGGCAAATTTCATATTCAAATTCATATTTTTTTTTTTTTTTTATAAATACACGCTTCATACACTTTTCACACTCTCAGTGGATATATTTGTTTTCAACGGTGTCCATCAATGTACAATTCAACTCTGTATTTTTTTCTGAAATCCACACATATATCAAACACTATGTGATTTCCACAGCTCAAATGATGGTGAATTGGACCAGTAAAGATAATAAAGACAATGTAAAAAAAAAAAAATATTGCATATTATTTAATTTACACATAAATCACTGTCACATGGTAGCACTTAGTTTTATGCTCACGGATTGGATGATGTGGTTAGGATGGACTTAAATGACAAAGCACATTTTTCTTTTCTTTTTTAAATATATATTGAAATATTCAGTCCTCAGAGCCAAAGAGCAATGGCATGTGTGGGAAAAAAATTAAATAAAATATTTCATCAGTTGACCACAATTATGGATGAATTATAAAAAGTAAAATCTGATGTTTTATCAAACTATTATTATTTTAACATTTAGATATGTACGGCAAAAACCCTGTGACAAAAAAGATACTGTACAGGGGTTCAGAGTTTTCCTCATTTTTTGATTTTACTTAAAATAAGTATCTACTAAACACAAACAAACAATGTACATGATAATTGAAAACAAACTGAACAAGTTTGCTGTCTTTCTTTGCCATCTACAAATAATTTTTCCAATTATAAATGGTGTATTCATTGTCTCACAGTCTCACAGTCTGATGGAACCAAGCAATCGGCCATTTGAATATGTCTGATATATATGCATACATATACAAATCTGATTTGCAGTTAAATGGCACAGGATGTAGAAACACAGACGTCTTCAGATTCCCAGAGTCTCTTTGGTCACCTGACATCCGAGCAGGACATTACCCGCACACACACACTGAGACAGATCACCCACTGAAACACACACACACACAGATCATCAGCGTGAGTCAAAGAACTGAAGATATCTGCTCATACGTCTCTTGATGAACGCTGACTGAATGAATGTGGTCTGGAATGGAGATCTCACCTTTCTGAGAGCCGATCCATGACGCTGCCTTCATGGCCACAAACTGCCACTCCACCTGCTGCTCTATTTTACAGCCGTATAACCAGATCAGAGCCAGGAGAGTGGCCCATACTGACCCATCCACCTGTGTACAGACCATCATCCACTGCATCACTTACTGGACACTGCACACAGTCAGCACTGTCTTATTATGACATCATCACATCTCTCACCTGTGCTGGCTTCTGATTGGTCAGCTCATCCTCCGTCTTCCCAAACACATCGGCCAGTGTGGCGTCCAGATCCCAGCAGCCGGACACTTTCTGGAGAAAAACCAGCTCCAGTAAAAGATCCTTCTGGGACTCAGGAGAAGCTGAACACTCATACACACACAAACCAGTTTTACACTGCACAGTGTTCAGTAAGTAAGCTAGTACTTTCCAAACATAACCATTGTGTCCATCTTGTGTGTGTGTGTGTGTGTGTGTGTGTGTGTGTGTACGATCATTCTTGCTTTCAGAGTCTGTCTGATCAGACAGGACAGTCGCAGAACCATGGCGGAAGAAATTCTGGATCCCTGCAAATGACAACAATGATCATTAACCACGAGGAGATGCTGCATTTGTGTTTTACATTTAGTGACGCTGTATATTCATTGTGTAACTATCTGTTCTTCTGTTCGGGTGCAGTCATGGAAAAAAAGGAAAAGATCTCTAAAATGAAAACGAATGCTTTTCTTACGCTTTTCAGAACAAAGTTTAGCATTAACACAAGACATTTCCACAGATATGAACACATTATGACTGAAAGTTTATTTGAGCTTGCTATTAGTCTGCTTTTCCTTCACTATTTTAAAAACATATTTAAAAATGATGTATGTATTTCACACCAACATATATATATATATATATATATATATATATATATATATATATATATATATATATATATATATATAAATGAGTTTAAGCCTCGTTTTAAGACTCGTTTTCAAACTCAAGTCATGTGAGAGGGTCTTTCAGTAATTTATTCTGTACATCTGAGTATGTTCACTTACTTTCTGGTACCCAGTTAGACATTTTTAAGAAAGCTCGCTCTGTGAAGGTTCTCAGGGTCTTCTTTGAGCATCGAAACGATTGTTCCTCTGCATAACCTGTTGAAACATTCAGATACTGAGAATAACAAAAGAGAACGAACACAAATAAATATATAAGCAAAACAAGCAAGCAAACAAGAAAAGCTCTTTAAAACTTTGTTCACTTACATTCAGATAAATGTGATTCTTGAGTTCTTACTTCAGCTGACAAAAAAATAACACACACAAAATTATATTATATATTATTTGTTTACAAAACTTAAATTATGTCAAACAAAATGTGTCTGAATTTCTAGTTTAATCAACTTTTGACTAGTAGTGATTATCATAGTTTACAAGTAACAGACTTTTTATCATCACACTTCTAGAAGCGAATCTGAAAAACATTTGATTTTGCGTCTTAATGAGGTGAACACATCAGATATAAACATCAAATAGTCAAGTGACAGTAAAAGCGAATGAGCAATAAAAACAATGAGCACATTTACGTGCATATTACACTCTTAGAAAAAAGGCTTCATTGTGGTTCTATATAGAACCATAGGGTTCTTTACTCAACTCCACAGAACCTTTTATACAAAAAAAGTTCTATAATGACAAGAACGAACCCTTTTGGCAGGTTCTTTAGGCTATTATTCATTCATATATTAAATTGTTCTTCAACATTTTGTATTTGTAATTAAATTATTGTTTGTAGTAACTTAATATCACATTTTAATCATGCTGATTTTTGGAGAAAAACTGAATTGGCACTCTTCGTGTGATACTGATACGAGTTCACATATCACACCTAAACTCGCTTAGAAAACGTTATTAGAACTAGCTACTAAATTAGTTAAAAATGCCTATCCATAAAAAGCGGATCTAATGATCCGCGAACCAGCTACAAACTCCCAAACTGTCTCAAATGATCCGCGAAGCCGCTCCGAACTCCCGAACTGACTCAAACGATTCGCGATCCCCAAACTAACTCAACTGATTCGCGAACCTGCTCCGAACTCCCGAACTGATTATTCGCGATCCCCAAACTGACTCAAATGATTCGCGAAACTGCTCCGAGCTCCCGAACTGATTAAAATGATTCACGCTCCGAACTCCCGAACTGACTCAAATGATTCGCGATCCCCACACTGACTCAAATGATTAGCGATCCCGCTCCGAGCTCCCGAACTGATTCAAATGATTCACGCTCCGAACTCTCGAACTGACTCAAATGATTCGCGATCCCCACACTGACTCAAATGATTAGCGATCCCGCTCCGAGCTCCCGAACTGATTCAAATGATTCACGCTCCGAACTCCCGAACTGACTCAAATGATTCGCGATCCCCACACTGACTCAAATGATTAGCGATCCCGCTCCGAGCTCCCGAACTGATTCAAATGATTCGCGAACCCGCTCCGAAATCCCGAACTGATAAAAATTATTCACACTCCGAACTCCCGAATTGACTCAAATGATTCACGCTCGGAACTGCCAAACTGACTCAAATTATTCATGCTCCGAACTCCCAAACTGACTCAAATGACTCCCAATCCGAAGTTCATGACTTATATCTACTCTTCCTCTCCCTGCAGTTTGGTAATATAAAGATTCCTCCTTTGAACTCCCACCTCTTCACCACAAATCAATAACCCAGCCATGGAAGTAAACACATTTACAAGACTTTATTATAGTCCCTCTGCAGTCACTACTTTTATCCATTAAAACTCAACTGTGATCATTAAAATAACATATTTAAATTAGTGCTGTGAAACGATTAATCACGATGTGAATCAACAACATGCGTGCATATATTTAAGAAAAATATGTTGTATTTATATAGTAAATAAATGTATATATAATATAAATATATAAATGTATATGCACATGTAAAGATTTTCAAAATATATACTGTATGTTTGTGTATATTTATACATAATAAATATACACAGTAGCTTACACATACATATGTTACTTAAATCAAAACTTTTATTTTGGAAGTGATTAATCGTGATTAATCATTTGACAACACTAATTTAAATGTTTATGCTTCCTGTGATTTTTATTTATTTATGCCTATATAAGGCTTGAATATAACTTTACACCCCTAACCTCATTTAGTATCCATGGATTATTAAATATGCAAATTAGTCCCCGCCTCCACTCAATCACACCAGCTCAGACTCCCTGCTCCACTTTCATTCAGTTAACAACAGTAGTAAACGCTACATAATGACAAAACTGGATAAATTCAGCCATACTGTATATGTTTGAACCAGAAACTGATTCTGAAGAAGAAGGGGAAGAAAGAATCATACAGGCTCGTCTACAAGTCATCTACAACTTGGTTTTCAAAAAACTATTCCAAAATGTCAGAAGGAAACCTGCATGAAATGAGAACATATTTTTTATAATTTCTTGGGTCAAAAAAAAGTTTGAGATAAAAAAGTTTTTGGAAGTTTGAGATACACAATATTTCCTCCTCTACTACTGCAAAACACTCATTGTGGCTGAATGTGCATACATTTGCCACAAGAACGCTTTCCTGTCACGTATCACACGTACACTTCAATAAGCCGATGGAATGTAGGTGATATCAGGGAGATAAATAAATATCTTTATTCTTAAATAACACATTATTGTCTGTCTTACCACAATTTGCTTGCATCACGGCAATTACAAAAGATAAATCTGAAAAACATTTGATTTAATATTAATGTAACCATCAAATCAGTCAAATAACAGTAAAAGTGATTTATACACACACAAGTTCACAATCGTTGCACTAACCGCGTGTCTGCACTCTTCTCTGCTGCAGGGGTCCTTTCACAGTCTGTCTGCTGTCTTTATTAACAGCAATGAAGGCTGTATGAACACTGCTCACTCCTGCCTGAACACTGAGCTCCACCATCCTGCTCCTGATTCCCTCAACATCTGCAGCACCTGACCGCTCCTCCTGCTCCAGAGAACGGATCAGGGTCCGAGCCGCCAGCCGGTGGATGGACAGCCTGCAGAAACATGGAGCAAATGTGTTGGATTAGAAAAGAAAACACTCTGTGTCACTCCAATTCAGGATGTTTCTATGTGTGTTACCCAGTTTCCTCAGTGGGTTTGAGGAAGAAGTGGAGCTGGTTTGTTACTGGTTGATCTTTAAGACTGTATTTGACGGTCACTGTTCCCTCAGAGCATCCTGAACTCTGTAAGAGAGAGAAAAGACAGATTTTCACAAGCTTAATAAATGTGAGACACTGGTCTAATTGTAATTATAGAAATACATGTAAAACCATCTCACCTCTCCTTTCAGTTGGGCATATATGAGTGTCCTTTGACCCTGGAAGAGCACATTGATGGGAGGAGACAGTGTTTCAACAGTAAGACCATCTGGAAGGGTCCAATCCACAGAGATATTAACCACAGCGGGCTGCAGAGCAAACCTGAGCGACTGCATCACCTGATATAGTTTGAAGAGAAAGAGAAACCATTGAGACATTTGACCAGGAAACATCTGTGTCTGTGAAATCCAGTGAAGAGCTTTACTTTGGGCTGCATGCGGTCTGTGTCTGTGATGAACTGAGCGTGACCAGATCCCTCTCTGGCCATTCCTGTGATGAGGGCGGCACTTGCACCCTCACCAATCCCGAACGAGAAACACCTGAAGACACGATCAGCTCTGTTACTGTTAGTGATGAAGATATGAATGATGCACAGATCAAACCCAGCAGAGCTTTACCTGTGAGAGTGAGCGTGACTTTTCACCAGGTCCAGCACCTCTTTAGTGTTTCCCACCTCTCCATCCGTGAAGACCAACAGCTGAAGAGGGAAAAACAAATGAGTCTTAAGCCATGCTTATACTTTTACACAAATTCCAGAATGTTGTTCAGGTGTAAGCAGAGGTGTTGTACCTGTCTGGGGTGATCGGGGTGACAGCGCTGACTGTAGATGTGTTTTAAAGGCTGTACAATCTCTGTGCCACCCATGTCTGATTTCATTTCCTTCACTCTCTTCAGAGCCTGATCCATTGTTTCCTGATTATACACGACACTCTGACTGCAAAGATACACAGAAACACATCTCACCTCCACTGACACATTTCAAAACTGTACATCTATGAATAAAGATCTACAGTCGCTACGGGAAGAAGGACTCAAAATCAGAGCCAAATCCATAGATATTGAAGTAGCATCCCATGGGCAGACTCTTCAACAGTAACAGCAGAGTGTCCTAAAGAGAGACATGGATAGAAAGTGAAAATGAGATCAAAAATACATTCTTTACTAAAGCATACAAGATGCAGTATAACTATTGAATTTACTTTCCTAATGGACATTCCTGGTTTTATTGTGCACAAAGAAAATATGGTTTGTCTTTCAACTTTGATCAAAACATAATAACTTATTCTCCTTATTACTTTTCATTCCTTTTCCATCCAACACTTGAATTGACTTTAATATGAAGTGTAGATGGAAAAAATACAGGCACAGTCTCCATTATTCTTCCTAATTAAATTCCTGTTTTCCTCAGAAATGTCACAAAATAGAAGTAAAAATGGTTGCGTGCCAAGTTTCATGTTGACTTTAAATGTCTCATCTCAAATCATTTAAGTAAATGCTGTTTAGTATATTTATTCTTACTTTTGCACTTTCAATGCGCATCTTTGCTCCTGTCCCATAATGCATCATGCTGCCCATACTGCCTGATCTGTCAATCACAAAAACAAACTCGCCTCGAGTTGCCAGTGATGACATCACTTCCTCTGGGAACTCTGGGTACAAACTTATCATGACCACTGGGTCTCTCATCAGAGAGCCTGAAATAAAGAAATAAAGAGTCAGTGACAGCTTGGTCTCTCAATCCCATAACGCCAGTGAGCTGCAGGTCGTACCTGGCGGGGCAGTGGTCACTCCTGCCTCCACTATAGCAGAGGGCTGATGGGTATCCTGATAGAACACAAACAGCTCAAAGTCCTTATCAAACATGTGACCAGGACTCAGATTCACCTGCACACATAAACAACACATGCTTCAAACTGCTCTGCTCACACATCCAGATAAACACATGAAGACACACAGTACCGTGGCCTGAGTGTGATCAGACTGCAGGAACACTAGAGGATCCAGAGAGCAGTTGGACTCTAGTTTGGAGATGGGCTTTGGGGAGCTCACATGGACACTGAGAGTCAGCATGTAGGGAACAGCTCCACATCCTGATGAAATCTCTGAGACGATACCAGCACCTGAACCTGACACACACACACACACACAGAGTGTGTTAGAACCAGCTTCTCTTCTCTAATAAAGTGTGTGTCAGAGCTGCTGCAGTACCTGCTGGTGTGTATCGAGGGTTGAGTACAGCCGGCAGACAGAAGCGCAGCGAGTGGTCGGCCTGCACAGCGAGCTCAGTGATGTAGATGATGGTGACAGCAGCGTTCTGACCCGCCGACAGACACCCCACTCTGAACACATCAGGACTCTCAGCGCTCTCTTCCAACAGAAACGCCTGCTGACCCGAACTCACAGCATCATCATACTTATCCCTCGCCTGCAAGATACGGTTTAATTAAAAAGTGACGTGTAGTATGAATATACAAATCAAAGTCCTGCAGATTTCTATTTGGACTCACGCTTTCTCTGTCCTGCACCTCTGCCACAATCTCCTGCTCTCCGATCTTGGCACTGAAGTAGCAGACAGCAGCATCAGCAGGCAGAGGGAAGACGAACAAGGCCTCCAGGGGGCGCTCTTCCTCATTCACATACTGCAGAGTGGAGGAGACTGTGGCTACATGATCCTGAACCCGAACCTGCACTGAGATGCTCTTCAGAGGCACTGAGTCACACAACAACAACACAACAACATCACAAATACAGCTCAAAAACAGCAGAACAACATTACATATACTCCTCACATACAGCTAGCTCTCTGGGAGATAAATATTGGCTTTAATAAAATAAATAACTGAATAGGAGGACAAGGTGTGACAAAATAATGTTAAAAAAAATGATTTTCTTATGCTCCAAAATACTGAGATTTAAAACTCTTACGACCAATTTTCCTTATGTCAAAAATAGCTCAGGTCTCCTATGCATTATTCATTTTTTAATTTAAGAAACAGGTAACAGCAAACAGGTGAATTCGTACCTGGCTCATTTTTCGCAGTTAGAAGACCGCAGATCTCCATCCTGACGCTCCGGAGAAGAAATGACGATTTTTCTTCAAATCGAAAGTGAAACCAAAACACCTAAACTACTGTCTTTATATCTGCTTTAAATATTCACCTATGGATTCATTACAATGAAATGATTAGATCGGTGCTTCTTACATTTCTAATGCGGTCAAAGTCGCTGAATCACTATAAGACCCCTAGCAGATAGTGAAGTCATGCCTCATGAATATTAATTGCATTGTTCGCAGAAGCGCCGTGTCCACGTTTGATTCATGAATATTAATTAGGTTACGTTCGGAAAGGACTTGTTTTAATCGTATTTAAATTCAACAGAATGGATAGTTCTTCGGTTAAGACAATTTACTCATCTTTTCGACAAATAATTATTCTAATTTTCATTAATGTTTACTCTTTATTTTACCTAATTTGACTTTTAAATATTGAAACCCATATTTAAAACTTTGATTCTACAGCAGTGAGAAAGTATCCTGACTGAGTGAATGAGGAACAACAGTTTTATTAAATCACTGACAGACAGACAAAATCCAGGAGAAAAGTCATTAGAAAAAAAAAACATTAATTTTATTTAAATTCAAAACAGCAAACATCTTGGAAACATTATTATATATGTTTTAAAACTCAAATGGTGCAGGTCACATATATAGAATTTGGTTTAGAATAGAACAAAATACAACTTTACTAAACAAAATTTTACTGAGACAAGTACAAGACCCATCTCTTTAACCTAGCTTACACATAATACACTAATATCATTTTAATATCCAAATCTGTTAAAGGATTTTTAGGCTGCATTAATTAGGTAAACCGGAACCGGGAACACTTCGCATAACACCCTATGTACTTGCTACATCATTAGAAGAATGGCATATACGCTAATATTAGTCTGTTTCTCTCTTATTCCGAGGTCACCGTAGCCACCAGATCCAGTACGTATCCAGATCAGAGGGTCATTGCAGTCACCCGGATCCAGTACGTATCCAGACCAGATGGAGGATCAGCACCTAGAAAGGACCTCTACTGCCCTGAAAGACAGCGGAGACCAGGACAACTAGAGCCCCAGATACAGATCCCCTGTAAAGACCTTGTCTCAGAGGACCACCAGGACAAGACCACAGGAAACAGATGATTCTTCTGCACAATCTGACTTTGCTGCAGCCTGGAATTGAACTACTGGTTTCGTCTGGTCAGAGGAGAACTGGCCCCCAACTGAGCCTGGTTTCTCCTTAGGCATTTTCTCCATTCTGTCACAGATGGTTTCTTGGTTCCTTGCCGCTGTCACCTCTGGCTTGCTTAGTTGGGGTCACTTCATTTACAGTGATATCGTTGACTTGATTGAAAATGATTGCACAGATACTATTCAAACTGAACTGAGATGATGTTATCACTGAATTCAATGACGAACTGCCTTTAACTGTCATTTTGTATTATTGACTGTTTTCCTAATTAATGTTTGATATTTACAACTCTTGATTGGACTGCCTCTGACTTGATACCTCCGATAGCCAGTGACAGCCAGTAAGCGTCACCTACTGGATGTAAAATTACCACAAAATTGGAAGGAGGTTCCAATACGTAAACTTGGGAAAAATTATACAATTCCTGGAAAATATAGACAGAATTGCTTTGACGTCTAATATTGGTAAGATAATGGAAGAAATGGTGGATGAATGGTTAATGTATCATGTGGAAAATAGTAAATTGTTATCCAAATATCAGAATGGTTTTGTAGAGAGAGAAATACAATGGATCCGGCTGTGTGTTTAGAAGACGAAATAAGGAAAGCACAAATAAATAGAGAGAGTGTAGTGGCTGTCTTCTTCGACATAAAGACAGCGTATGACATGATGTGAAGAGAAGGGATGTTAATCAAATTATGTAAGTTGGGTATTAAAGGTCAAAAGTATAGATGGATCAAGGATTTTTTTTATCAGGAAGAGCAATAAAAGTGAGAATAGGGAATAGTTGTTCAGAAAAGTTAATGATTGAAAATGGAACTCCACAAAGAAGTATAGTGAGCCCTTTATTGTTTTCCATAATGAAAAATTATGTATTTGAACATTTGGGTAATGGTTGGCAGTGAATGGGGGGCAGATATGATGGTGTTAAAGGCCATGTATATTGGATTGATTAGATTATGGTTGTTAGATTATGGTTGTGTGGTGTATGGATCAGCAGCAGAAATGTCTCTTGGAAAGTTAGATAATATACAGCATCAGGTATTGAGATTATGTACAGGAGCTATGAAAACTGCACCATTTACAGCACTATAGGTTGAAATGGGGAAATGTCATTATAAATGAGAAGGGTACAGTCAACAGTCAATAATTGGGTTAATCTACAAGGCCATAGTCAAGAGCATCCAATACTAGATATTTTAAAACCTTGTTGGGAAAAAGAGGGGAAGAAAATTAAAAGCTTTGGATGGACAGTGATACAGAAAGCAACAGAAATTGAAGTTTATCTGTACAGTGTTACCATTACCTGTAATAAAACCTTGTTTACTTTCAGATGATACAGTAGATTTTACATTATTAAGAAAAATAAGGGTGAGGAATATAATTTATATAATTATATACATATGTTAATGATTACTACAGCTATGATGAAATCTACAACAAGTTTAGTCAATGGGGTGGGAGTAGCGTTTACTGTTCCAGAATTTCCTCTATCAGTAGAAAAAGGATCAGTGATGAGTTATCTGTTTATACAGGGGAAATTATTGCACTTCTATTAGCAATAGAGTAGATAGAAGAGATAATTTAAATTAGTTTTTGTTATGTTATCTTCGTCTTTGGCTAGTGTACAATACAGTCAACTCGGAAATGAGACCAGACATTTTAATGGAAATAATGTAAAGGTTATTTAACATTCAAAAGATGGTGATTAAAGTGGTATTTGTATGGGTGCCGGCGCATATTGGCATCCAAGGAACCGAAACTGCAGATAAAGAAGCAAAAGAAGCAGTTAAAAACAACAACATTATCTTAATTGTTAATCTAAGTAAGAATGAAATCAAGAGTATTATTAAGAAAAGACTGAAGGAAAGGTTGCAAAAACAATGGGATAAGAAGGGGTTGGTGGTTTTACAGAATTCAAAGGAAAGAAGGAGATACGAGAAGTTTAGGGAAAAATAGGAGAGATGAGAAAGCAATATCGAGGATGAGATTTGGACACACAAGATTAAATAGTACACTTTTTAAAATGGGTAAACATGATACAGGAAGGTGTGAATTTTGTTGACAAGAAGAAACTGTGGAACATGTTATAATGTACTGTCAAAAATATGAGACTGAAAGAAAAAGTCGAATGAGAAATGTAGAAAAAAATAAAATGCATTTCACACTGAGAGATATTTTACAAAATCTGAACACCATTAATGATTAGCTGAAGGGAAACAATGCTCAGTTGATAACATGATTACAGAGGACGTCTGTCTTGCTTATCAGAAAACGAATCATGTGACATCGACATCCTGAGTTGGTTTCCTGTCAGCCGTATTGTTTTCCAATTAAAAGAGTTGACCAAATTACTACTGGCAAATACAGGGGCAGATGCTAAAAACGGGAATGGATTTGTGTGATTTTGTAGTTTCAGCCGAGGAAGACATTCAAAGAGTTTACAGAGACAGTGACGTTTTGGATACAATTAAAGAAAAAGTAGACAGGTTTTATTTATCTGTCTACATACAGAAATCTCTAATGCTTCAGAAGTAGGTGTTAATAGTGTTTCCAGTTAAATTTTGTATGTTCTTCTGTGTTACCATTAAATGTGAAAATTAAACATAATTTTTATGATTAAGCACAATAAATGTATTTTAACACTGTGCACCCCAAGAAAAAGACCAGCCATTTATTATCATTGTACTCAAGAAAAGCTAGACGTCTCTGGCACTACAACTGCCTCTTTAACAACTATTAACTGCAAATTATTACATGACCATGCCTGTGATTTTTATGTGGTTTTTTTTTATATTTTTTTTATTGTTGCTCCTTCCAGTTCTCACAATTTATAAAGAATATTTACAAATTATATCGGAGACTATTTACAACGTGATAATGTTATTTTTTATGAACACTGTATGTTGAACACAAAAATAGTTCATATTGATCTCTTTGGAAGAAGATATGGCTACAGTTACAGTATCTCAATTCATAACCTCCATTTCTTGACCATAGGTCCATTTTGGTAGTTAAAGACGAGACAAGTGACTGTGAAGATTTGGTTTATGCTCCCTGCAATCGAGAGAGGGATAGTGGTATCAAAGAGTTTATTCTCTTTTACTCTTCTGATTAACCTTTCAATGTGCACCCTCAAATGGACAATGGGCTGCGTCTTCAGAACATCCACCTTTGACATTTGGGCCCTCTTGGAAAGGAAGGCAGGATGATGAACAGGCCCAGGTACAAGGTCATCCACCAAAAATACCTTGTCCACCATTATGGCCATGTCAGGTGTTAAGAGTGATGTGATCCCTGACAAACGAAACACTCTCTGTCACTCATGGAATCCTCAACGAGTGCGGACACAAAAGTCAGGGCTCCGTGAGGGGACATGCCCACCATAGCCTTAAAGGTGCAGTGGGACGAATGCACCTTTAAGGTGGGATGAAGGTGTTTGACACCATAACTCTGTACAATAAGTGAAGTGACATTCAGCCAAGTATGGTGACCCATACTCAGAATTTGTGCTCTGCATTTAACCCATCCGAAATGCACACACAGAGCAGTGAACACACACACACACACACTGTGAGCACACACCCGGAGCAGTGGGCAGCCATTTATGCTGCGGCGCCCGGGGAGCAGTTGGGGGTTCGATGCCTTGCTCAAGGGCACCTAAGTCGTGGTATTGAAGGTGGAGAGAGAACTGTTCATGCACTACCCCCACCCACAATTCCGTCCGGCCCGAGACTAGAACCCACAACCCTTCGATTGGGAGTCCAACCCTCTAACCATTAGGCCACGACTTCCCCACTACTTGTGGGGAAGTCACAAGTAGAGCACTACTTGTGTGTCGCTGTAGCTGCCATTAAAGTTGGGTGGAAGACTGGCCTTCAGAGCTGCAGGAGACATCCATATACAGACCGAGCCCATTAAGCTGTAGAGGAAGTTGGCCCAGGTCACGGATCTCACCATGGCGGACGGAGAGGGGAGAAGAAGTGCACGTCCGCCATGGGGGCGCCTCTGCCCATGATGCCCGCAAGGCCAGCGCCACGAGGCAAGATGGACGCCAGCCCAGCGCCACAGCACAAGGTGGTCGCCAGCCCCACACCACGAGGCAAGACAGCTGCCAGCCAAGTGCCACTGCCCAAGATGGCCGCTGAGACATTTTTGGATTACTTCTCCATGTTGAACAAGATCCTAGAGATTCCCAGGAGTGTTCATGTCACGGCTGCTAAGCCAGCGCCACAGCCCAAGATGGCCGCCAGCCTAGCGCCACAGCAGAAGGTGGTCGCCAGCCCAGCACCACAGCACAAGATGGCTGCTAACCCAGCGCCAATGCCCAAGTTGGCCACCGGTTCAGTGCCACAGCACAAGATGGTCGCCAGCCCTGCACCACAGCACAAGATGGCCGCCCGTCCAGAGTCATGGTCCAAGATGGCTGCTTGCCCAGCGCCTCTGCACAGGATGACAGCCACAGCTGACCTTCCAGAGTTGAGTCAGGTTCCCGTGAACCCTCCAGAGTCGAGTCAGGTTCCCGTTGACCCTCCAGAGTTGAGTCAGTGTCCGGTTGTTCCTTCAGAGTCAAGTCAGGTTCCGGTTGACCCTCCAGAGTTGAGTCAGGTTCCAGTTGACCCTCCAGAATAGAGTCAGGTTCCAGTTGTCCCTCCAGAGTCGAGTCAGGTTCCAGTTGACCCTACAGAGTCGAGTCAGGTTCCTGTTGACCCTCCTGAGTTGAGTCAGGTTCCAGCTGACCCTCCAGAGTCGAGTCAGGTTCCTGTTGACCCTCCTGAGTTGAGTCAGGTTCCAGCTGACCCTCCAGAGTCGAGTCAGGTTCCAGTTGACCCTCCAGAGTCAAGTCAGATTCCGGTTGACCTTCCAGAGTCAATGCAGGTGCCCGTTGACTTTCCAGAGTTGAGTCAGGTTCCGGTTGACCCTCCAGAGTCGAGTCAGGTGTTCATGGACCCTCCAGAGTCAGGGCTAGTCACCGTTGACCTTCCAGAGTCAGGGCTAGTCACCGATGACCTTCCAGAGTTAGGGCTAGTTACCGTTGACCTTCCTGAGTCAAATCAAGTCACTGGTGATCTTCAAGGACAGAATCAAGTCACTGGCGATCTTCAAGAACAAATGCAAGTCACCAATGATCTTAATGAGCAGAGTCAGGCCACCAATGATCTTCAGGAGCAGAGTCAAGTCAGCATTGATCTTCTGGAATCCAGTCTAAACACCATTGGATTACCAGAGCCTCTCCATGTCGCTGCTGAACTACTGGAGCCTCTCCTCGTCGCAGCTGGATTACCAGAGTCTCTTCACGCCTCTGTGGAACTTCCAGAGCCTCGTCACATCTCAGTCGACTCTCTGAGTGCCTGACTGGTCCTGTCGTGGCCACAGAGGCTACCCTTAACTTGTTCACATTCTTTGTTTCGGACTTGCCCAACCAGACTGGCTCTCCTGCAAGTCTGATCCCACTGTGGTGGTCTTCAGCGCCACCCTGGTGGGCTTCGGTTTTGGCCGCACAGATGTGGTGGTCTTCTGCTCCACCCTGGGGAGGTGTAAATACAAACTGATGAGAAAATGCCACAAAACCATTATGATGTCTACTATTCTAACGTGCTTTATAAAAACTTACACCAACCATTTAGAAGTGTGCTTGACCTTGAAGTCTGTAATGTTATGTAAGTCTACAATGTAATGAAAATCTATGCTATATTAAACCAAGTTTGTACTTATTGTACTATTGTACACATTTAGTGTCATCTACCACTCAAATACAGTGCGACACACTGACATCATGTTTAAAAAACAAATAATAAACTTGTAAATAATGTGTCAGTGAAGAGTGTCATGGTTCACCAAAAGCGTCACTAAAACATGTGACATTTACATTTGTCAGTGTTCCCTGTGGGCTTAATTATGCATTATTCTCATATTTAATGGCTCATCAAACTTGCTGATAAAATAAAGATAGTTATGAAAGCAGCAGATGAAGATCATTATAAACTAGACTACATATTTGATGTCATGCTTCCAGAGGTATGAAGTAATGTTGATTGTTGTTATTGTGTGCTTGGTAAGAAGTACTTTTTTTTAGGTTACCATACTTATTGTACAAAAAAACTGGAGAAGATTTGCCTTTATGCAATTGAAGTTTTAATTGCCTGTTGCATTGTAAAATTTCACTGACTTGGACTATGTACAAAGATTGGAGAAGATTTACTGCTATGCAGCTGAAGTTTTAATTGCCTATTGCATTGTAAAATTTGACTGACTTGGACTATGTAAAAAGATTGGAGAAGATTTGCTGCTATGAAGCTGAAGTTTTAATTGCCTCTTGCATTGTAAAATTTGATTGATTTGAAGTATGCAAATACAAGAACAAAAAGCCATTGCTTTAACTTAAGCATTTGTTGATCTCTTTTGTGTCTGTGCTTGCTGGAAAAAGTTTCTGCATTTTATACGCAACCACTCAAACTTGTGATTAATCTACAATAACTACAAATACATGTAAAATACATATATAATTTACATATTTGGCAAATAGTTCTCATTAATGGCATTAATATTAAAAATATATATTTTATAGAAACTATGTAACAAGAAATTAAATATATTTCTAACTGTGTGATCAAGCATTTCTTTTGGAGATGTCTGATTGTTTTTTCAAAGCATTTGACTTTCTGATATCTGATATCCTATGGCACTAAAGACTTTTTTTTATAAAACATCAATGTTATGTCATAATATGCTAGATAGCTCAGCTGAATTTAAAGTTGGTATGATGGCAATAATAAGTAACACCTCCTCAGATCAACTGTAACGAATCATCACTAGACGGGGAATCCATTTTGCAGGCTTTATTGAATAACTCGTGGTCGTACAGGCAGGGATCAGAACCAGCAAACACAATAGTAGAGATAACCAGAATCGTCGTCAAACACAGGCAAAAGATCGGGGTAGCAAGCAATATTCAGAGTCCAATAAACAATCCAAGGTCAAGAGGCAGGCAGCAATGGTTCAAGAGACGGTAGACAAACAGAACTGGTAAACAGGAAATCAAACACGGGAAATAACGCTTGGAAATGTCAGCCGGCGCAAAACAAGACTTCGCGTTAAACTGATGTGGTTGTGCAGCTTATATAGCAGTACTCATGAGCTGCACCTGTGTGGTGATCAGAGTCCAATGCACGGGGTAGATGGGAAGTGTAGTTGTGAGTGAGTGCGTGAGTGTCAATATTCCGGAGATGGAGCCCTCTGCTGGCCAGTAGGGGGAATCACGGGGTTCGTCTCCGTGACAGAGCCCCCTCCCTGCGAGCGACTCCTGGCGCGAGATGGTAGACGACGTCGGGGTCTACCGCGTGGTCGAGGGGCCGGTCTCTCCGGATGTAACCGATGAAATTCAGTGATGAGGTTGGGGTCTAGTATGTCGTCAGCATTGACCCAGGATTGTTCCTCCGGACCGTACCCCTCCCAGTCGACCAGATACTGCAGGATGCGTCCCCGACGTCTGGAGTTAAGAAGTTCTCGCACCTGGTAAGTTTCCTCAGTCTCAATCTGGACGGGCTGGGGACTCTGCTCACGGGACCTCCCCTCTCCCGCTTCTCCAGGGGCCACAGCGGGCTTGAGCAGAGATACATGAAAGGTGGGAGAGATGCGATAGGTGTCAGGTAATGCAAGACGGAATGAAACAGGAGTGATCTGGTGTGTAATCTTGAATGGACCCACGTACCTTGGACTCAACTTCTTGCAGGGTAGTCGGAGACGGAGATCTCGGGTAGAGAGCCACACCCATTGTCCGGGCTGGTATACAGGCCCAGGACGCCGACGGTGGTCAGCATGTTCCCTTTGATGGCGGATGGCTCGTTGAAGGTGTACGTGAGCTTGATTCCAAGTCTCCTCACTGCGTTGCAACCAGTCCGTGACGGCGGGTACGTGGGTGGGTTCCCCGGACCAGGGAAACATGGGAGGTTGATAACCAAGGATGCACTTAAAAGGGGTTATTCCAGTAGCTGGCTTGACCAGAGAATTCTGTGCGTACTCGGCCCAAAGGAGGTACCGTGCCCAATCTTCTTGGTTGGAACTACAGTATGATCTCAGGAACCGGGTGAGTTCCTGATTGAGTCTTTCGACCTGACCGTTGGATAGAGGGTGGTAACCGGAGGTCAGGCTTACGTTTACATCGAGGGCTTGGAAGAAGGCTTTCCAGAGACGAGATGTGAATTGAGGACCTCTATCAGAGACGATATCCTCCGGTAGTCCGTAGAGACGGAAGACCCAGTTGCAGAGTAATTCGGCAGTTTGTAAAGCAGTAGGCAGTTTGGGTAGAGGAATAAGGCGACAGGCTTTGGAGAATCGATCGATCACAGTCAGAACAACAGTGTTTCCCTGAGAGACAGGTAGATCCGTGATAAAGTCTATTGCTAGGTGGGACCAAGGTCGTTGTGGGATAGGGAGTGGTTGGAGTAATCCGGCTGGTAATTGGCGGGGAGTCTTGTGTGCATTACAGGTTTGGCATTGTTGGATGAAGGCTATGGTGTCCTTGGGTAATGATTCCCACCAGAACCGGTTCTGAAGCAGATGAATGGTAGCCGTGATACCTGGATGACCGGATGCGGGCAAACAGTGTGTGTGGTTGAGTACTTGATCGCGTAGAGTGGGTGGTACGTAAACCTTATCGGGAGGACAAGTTGTCGGAGGTTCATGTTGAGAGTTGTGTTGCTGGATAAGTGTCATGATGTCCCATTGTACAGGTGCAATGATTACTTTGAAAGGAAGTATAGATTCAGGTTCGGATGGGATCTGTTCATCTTCGTGAATACGGGATAGCGCATCTGCCTTGGTGTTCTTGGAGCCTGGACGGTAGGTAACTGAGAAGTCAAATCGGGAGAAGAACAGTGACCATCTGGCCTGCCGTGGATTGAGGCGCTTGGCTGAGCGCAAATATTCAAGGTTCTTATGATCGGCTAGTACGGTGAAAGGAAAGTTAGCCCCCTCCAGCCAGTGTCTCCACTCCTCGAAGGCCGCCTTCATAGCGAGGAGTTCACGGTCTCCTACGTCGTAGTTACGTTCAGCAGCATTGAGTTTGCGGGAGTAAAAGGCACAAGGGTGGAGTTTAGCGGTAGAACTCTGGCGTTGAGATAGAATGGCCCCGATACCAGTGTTGGAGGCGTCCACTTCGACGAGAAACTGAAGAGATGGGTCAGGATGGTGGAGTATGGGTGCGGTCACAAACCGTCTCTTTAGTTCTTGGAAAGCTTGAAGAGCAGCCTCAGCCCAGTGTAGCCGATGGGTTCCTTTCTTGAGCATTGACGTGAGGGGACTGACCACAGAGCTGAAGTTCCTAATGAAACGGCGGTAGAAATTAGCAAACCCCAGAAAGCGTTGGAGCTCCTTTAGTGTTTGAGGTACTGACCACTTGAGAACGGCAGTGACTTTGCTCTCATCCATGGCGACCCCCTCTGGGCTGATGACGTACCCCAGGAAGGTGGTGGAGGTGGTATGGAATTCACACTTCTCCGCCTTAGCATAGAGTTGGTGTTCAATGAGTCATTGCAGCACGGTTCTCACATGTTGGATATGTTCCTCCAGGGTATCTGAATAGATCAAGATATCGTCAATGTATATGATAACAGTTCTATTGAGCATGTCTCTAAAGATGTCATTGACAAAGGATTGGAAAACCGAAGGACTATTGACCAGTCCGAACGGCATCACCCAGTATTCGTAGTGCCCATTGGTGGTAGAGAAAGCTGTCTTCCACTCGTCCCCCTCCCTAATGCGGATGAGGTTGTATGCGCAGCGCAAATCCAATTTGGTGTAGTATTGTGCAGTTCGTAGCTGTTCTAATGCAGAGGGCACCAGTGGCAGTGGATAGCGAAACTTTACTGTTATCTCGTTGAGTCCATGATAATCGATCCTCCATCCTTCTTACGGACAAAGAAGAAGCCAGCTGAAGCAGGAGAGGTGGATGGATGAATGAACCCCTTCTCCAACTCCTCCTTGATGTACTTGGCCATAGCTTCTGACTCGGGTAATGATAATGGAAATACTCGGCCCCGGGGTGGTGATGAGCCTGGAATTAGGTCAATGGCACAATCATGACTGCGGTGTGGTGGTAATGTGTTTGCTTGTACCTTGCTGAAGGCGGTGGCGAGATCGTGATACTCCTTGGGCAGATTGGGAATGCTGGTGAACTCCGAGTCTAACGTGACAACTTGCACAGTCATGGGAGAGATGGTCGAGAGGCATGATTTCTGACACTGGGTGCTCCATCTAAGAATTTGTCCCTCTCTCCACGACACCTGAGGATCATGCAGTCTGAGCCAGGGCAAGCCCAAAATAACAGGGGTGTTAGATACAGGGAGCACGTAGAATTGAATGGTTTCTTCGTGTAACAGACCGGTTAACATTTGTAGATCTTGAGTGCGGTGAGTAATCACTCCAGACCCCAAAGGGCGTCCATCTATTGTGGCTACAGACAGAGAATCAGTGCATGAAATTAGAGAAATGTTATTCCTTCTGGCGAATTCCTCAGAGATAAAGTTCCCAGCTGCTCCTGAGTCAAGTAGAGCAGTGGTAGCCACTCGAACGTTGTTGGTCTTGATTACCAGAGGGACTGAAACACAGTTAAGAGATGCACTCACCGATTTCGGAGTGTAAGAAGAGCGACGTGATGGGCAAGTAATTCGTTGGTGTCCCGGAGCGCCACAGTAGAGACAGAGTCGGTTAGACCTGCGGCGGTAACGTTCCTCATCCGTCAGATGATAGGAGTTGACTTGCATGGGTTCTGTAGTTTCTGCGGATCGTGTTGCCGCAGCGGGGAAGAGGCGTTGAGTACTGACACGGCGAGAGCGTTGCAGGTTATCAATGGTTATGGTTAGCGAAATGAGATCACTCAGAGTTCTCCCCTCATCACGGCAAGCGAGTTCGGTTTGCAGTTCGTGATTAAGCCCCTTGCGAAACAATACCTTCAGCGTGTCATTCACCCATGACGTCTGAGCAGCCAGAGTACGAAAGTTCAAGGCATATTCCGCTGCTGTTAATCCTCCCTGCGACAACTCAAGCAAATGCTCACCCGCTCCTTTCCCCTCTTGGGGGTGATCAAACACCTCACGGAATCGCACCAGAAAGTCAGCGAAAGTGGTGAACGCCGTTCCATCCTCGCGCCATACCGCCGTTATCCATTCCAAAGCTCTTCCTGTTAATAATGAGCAAACAAAGGCGATCTTACCAGCATCAGTGGTGTAAAGGGTGGGTTGTTGTTCAACGAACAGCGAGCACTGTAGTAGGAAGCCCTTACACTTGGTAGAGTCCCCGTCAAATTTCTCCGGGTAAGCCAGTCGTGGATTAACTTGCGCTGGCGTTCCTGCCGCGTGAGCAATGGCGGCCGCTGCCGGTGGTGGTGACGTCACGGCAGAGCTGTGGAGGTTTCGAACAGCCTGTACCAGTTCCTCAGTGATTGAAGTCAAACGATTCAATTGATGCTGGTTAGCAGCGACTTGACTTGCCTGAGCTGCCATTGTAGCACACAGATGACCGTAAGCCGCTGGATTCGGTTGTGGCGAAGTCTTCTGTAACGAATCATCACTAGACGGGGAATCCATTTTGCAGGCTTTATTGAATAACTCGTGGTCGTACAGGCAGGGATCAGAACCAGCAAACACAATAGTAGAGATAACCAGAATCGTCGTCAAACACAGGCAAAAGTTTGGGGTAGCAAGCAATATTCAGAGTCCAATAAACAATCCAAGGTCAAGAGGCAGGCAGCAATGGTTCAAGAGACGGTAGACAAACAGAACTGGTAAACAGGAAATCAAACACGGGAAATAACGCTTGGAAATGTCAGCCGGCGCAAAACAAGACTTCGCGTTAAACTGATGTGGTTGTGCAGCTTATATAGCAGTACTCATGAGCTGCACCTGTGTGGTGATCAGAGTCCAATGCACGGGGTAGATGGGAAGTGTAGTTGTGAGTGAGTGCGTGAGTGTCAATATTCCGGAGATGGAGCCCTCTGCTGGCCAGTAGGGGGAATCACGGGGTTCGTCTCCGTGACATCAACAACAAATAAAAAATGGATGTAAATGATGCAAGATATAACAAGTGGCAAGTGTTTGTTTTCAGTTCAGATTTTTTTTTCAGTGAAAATACACTTCATATTAGCTACAAATTCAATGGCACTCTTCTTTAAAACAGTGAATATACAATTACATGATAGTAACATGTAATTACATTGTCTGCAAATGCAATAAACCCATAGAATATAATGTACTAATGTTATGGAAAAAAGAAAAATCTAATTATAGTGTTATATTTGGTCTCCAAATCTTTAGTTAAGGTTTAGGTGCATCTGATCCCATATCTAAATAGTTCTGTCTTAAATCATATATATGTAGTGGACAGCACATTCCAGGGCCCAGTTTATGGTGGGGCCCCTCTCTGACCACAATAGTGGACAAAGGATTTCTACTAGGGGTGTAACGATTCACTCCTTTTCTCTATGCATCAATTACAAACCCTGACAATGCATATGCATCGATCTTGAAACGGTCACGGTTCATGAATGCACTGTTTCCTGCTCATCATGTTGATTGTTTCATGTGGGCATTACCGCTGATCATCATGATCAGTGGCAGCTGCAGCCCATTCCATAAACAAGAGACGAAACACAGGGCGTTAAGTAGGCCGTACTTAATGCCCTGTCTTTTGTCACTTGTTTATCAGATTATTGTTTGAGGTCCTCCGTGCTTCATGTCTGTGTCTCCTCTGCTCAAGCGTTCGTCCTTGTATCTTCATTCCTGTTCGTCATTCTGTGGATTCATCATCATCTCTCACCAACGCTCTGAACTCACCAGCTCACCGATCCGTGCTGCCATCGAGGTCCCTGCGTCACCCACCATCAACCCCATCTGACTTTGTTATAATAACTACCTGTTTACTTGCAACTGCTTCCTGTCCTTATCTCCCATGACAGAACGATCTGACCATCATGGAAGCAGTGAGTAATCCATCAACCTCCCTAGAAGAATTCCTCAGTGCCAGTGTTTTCAGAGGATGGACTCCCGGGAACGGAATCTTAACGCCACTAATCGCGCCGTCCAGGCATTGGTGATGCAGGTGTCCGAGCTCACCCAGCAACTACAACTCCTGCGAGCTCCCACTGCGCCGCTCACACCGCCTGTTCTCCCCACACCATCGGAAACCTCCTCCCAGCCGGGACCACGCCTTCCAATTCTGGAATCTTACACTGATGAGCCCAATTTTTGTAGAGCTTTCCTAACATGATCCTCAATGCACTTCTTCCTTCAACCCAGGACTTTCTTCAACGAACAAGCCAAAGTTGCGTTCGTCCTGACGTTGCTCACTGGGAGGGCAGCGTTATGGGGAACAGAGGTGTGGGAGAACCAGGGTCCATGCTGTGGCTCGTTCCAGACACTCGCCACAGA
This sequence comes from Carassius gibelio, assembly GCF_023724105.1. Classification (NCBI taxonomy): domain Eukaryota; kingdom Metazoa; phylum Chordata; class Actinopteri; order Cypriniformes; family Cyprinidae; genus Carassius; species Carassius gibelio. The sequence continues at coordinate 2,278,700 of NC_068395.1, read as the reverse complement.
GATGAATTGGGTGTTTGATCGGGCCGTCGCCAGGAGAGAGGCGGCTAGAAAGCTGGCTGAACTGCGTCAAGGAGTGGGATCTGTGTCTGACTTCTCCATTGAGTTCTGCACCCTAGCGGTAGAGTGTCATTGGAATGAGGGGGTGCAGTGGGACATGTTCCTGCATGGGCTGGCTGACTGCGTCCAGAAGGAGAACTACTCCATGGACCTTCCGACCTCGCTCGATGGAGTCATTGAGCTAGCATTTAGGGTAGATGCACGACTGACCTGAGTAGATCGACGTAACCCACCCAATGCCACACCAAGAGACCCTGCTGGTAACTGAGTCAGCAGCAGGGACGTGGTCAGCCCCCTCTATGATCACGAGCCCATGCCGGTAGGGAAAGCTCGGCTCTCCCAGGAGGAGAAGGCGGAGATCCCTGGGCCTTTGCCCCTACTGTGTGGGAACCGGTCATCATGCCTACATCTGTCCGGTAAAAGGCCAAGCCCAGTAGTAAGTATGAGGCTACTATCGGGTGGGATCTCCTCCGAGAAGACCTCATCATCATCTACGCTCTTTCCGGTAAGACTAAGATGGTCAGCACAGTCCCACGACTGTCATGCACTTCTGGACTAGAAATATATTTCTGACTCTCTAGCTTCAGGATTCATCCACCCTTCCTCTTCTCCAGTGGGAGCGGGGTTCTTTTTTGTGGGTAAGAAAGACGGGTCTCTGCGACCTTGCATCGTTTACTGGGGACTGAACAACATCACGATAAAGAATACTTATCCTTTACCGGATACTTATCCTTATACTTATCCTTTACATCTACCCTCCTCCCAGTAAGACTGAGATGGTCATTTCACTCACCACTGAAGACATCAACCTCATTATGTCTGGCAAACACTCTGAAACCATAACCTTTTACATATTGGACTCACCCCTTGCGCCCATAGTTCTTGGTTACCCCTGGCTCTTCTTTCACAACCCCAAGATTGACTGGCAACTGCCTACCGTTTTGGCCTGGAGCAATTTGTCTAACGTGCCTGCTGAGTACCTCAACCTGAAGGAAGTGTTCAGTAAGTCTCATGCTGCTTCTCTCCCCCCATATTGTCCCTATGACTGTACCATAGATATACTGTCAGGTAAGTCTCCACCTAAGGGCAAATTATATTCACTCTCTGGTCCAGAGAGGGAGGCTGTGGAGAAATATATTTTTGATTCTCTAGCTTCAGGATTCATCCACCCTTCCTCTTCTCCAGTCGGTACGACGTTCATTATTTGTGGGGAAGAAGGACGGGTCTCTGCGACCTGGTATTGATTACCGGGGACTGAACAACATCATGATTAAGATTACTTATCCTTTACCGTTGATGTGTTCAGCCTTCGAGAGTGTGGCGAGTGGGGCGGGGCCGAGAGGCGTGGGAACGAGGAGTGAGGCCAGGTGTAGTGATTGGAGATGAGCTACACCTGCGCCCCACCGCCAGTATCGAGTCCCACGTAGGAGATGGAAGGATATAAAACTGGAGCGACGACCGTGAAGGACGAGAGAGGACCAGGCCTGGGACATTATTTTATGTTTTGGTTTATATTTGCGCGCACCAGTCGTCCGCGAGGGGCTGGTGCGCTGTTTTGTGTTTATTTTTGGAATTATTAAAATGTTTGATTATGCGCCGGTTCCCGCCTCCTTCTTCCCGATGAGTACAATGGTGGGATCGTTACAGTGGTGCCGAAGCCCGGGAGAAGGAGGGACGCGCTGCTGAAGATCCCTCGCCGCTGTGGTGAATCCGCGGTGCCCTCGAGCAGGCGAGGTATGTGCCGCCAGGGACGCTCGAGGCGGTGGGCTGGAGCGAGTTGCCGGGGACGGGCGAGCTCGCTGCCGGCCGCCCACGATATGGAGGGGTGGCTGCCGTCCGTGAGGGAGCGGAGGAGTCGGCGCCGTTCGCCAGGGGGCCGGAGCCTGCTGCCTCCGCGACTGAGTCCGGAGGGGCAGGGAACGGGGGACTCCTGCCGCTGCCCAAAATCTGAGGAGCCGTCGCCGTCCATCAGGCGGCGGAGGAGTGTCGTGCCATCCGTCGAGGGCCGTCCAGTGCCACCGCCAGGCACCGCGGAGGAGATCACCCAGCAAGTTCAGGGCCGAGCAGCAGTGCGTCTGGGAACCGGAATTTTTTTTTTTTTTCTCTCCCCTCTCTCGTCCTTGTCGCTCCTCCTTCCATCTCCTTTTCTCTCGCCTCATCTGTCCTACCCCCAGGTTCCTGCTGGTCCCCGTGAGCGGTCCCCCCCGGAGGGAAGGGGGGGGGGGGGGAGTAGAGCGCAGTCTCGAGGGTACCCCCCGGCCTGCGAGGGGCGATGGGGGTATGTGGCGAGTGGGGCGGGGCCGAGAGGCGTGGGAACGAGGAGTGAGGCCAGGTGTAGTGATTGGAGATGAGCTACACCTGCGCCCCACCGCCAGTATCGAGTCCCACGTAGGAGATGGAAGGATATAAAACTGGAGCGACGACCGTGAAGGATGAGAGAGGACCAGGCCTGGGACATTATTTTATGTGTTTGCTTTTATTTGTGCGCGTCAGTCGCCGTGAGGGGCTGACGCCCTGTTTTGTTTATTTTTCAATTATTAAAATTATGTTTTGATTGTGCGCCGGTTCCCGCCTCCTTCTTCCGGATGATTATGGAGTTCTATCATTACAGAGAGGTTGCAGGGAGCATCGATCTTCACGAAATTGGGTTTACGTAATGCTTATCATTTGGTCCGGATTAGGGAGGGGGATGAATGGAAAACTGCTTTTAACACCCCCAAAGGACACCTTGAAAACTTGGTCATGCCCTTCGGGCTGTCCAACTCCCCTGCGATCTGCCAGACATTTGTCATCGACGTGCTGCGAGATATGGCCATTCAATTCATCTATGCCTACCTGGATGACATATTGATTTTTTCTTATTCTCTCCAGGAACACGTGCAGTATGTCTGACGAGTGCTTCAAAGGTTGAGAATAGAGAATGGGCTTTTAGTCAAGGTGGAGAAATGCTCTTTTCATTCACAGTCTGTTCCCTTTCTTGGATACATCGTGTCAACCAAGGGCATGTGTATGGATCCCGAGAAAGTTAAGGCTTTGGTACAGTGGCCAAGTCCAGATTGCCGTAAGGCCAGACAGAGGTTTCTGGGATTCGCCAACTGCTACCGCCGTCCGACCTTCTTGACCCCCCCAAAACTACGTTCAGGTGGTCAGACACGGCTGAGGCTGTGTTTGCCAAACTGAAGGGTTGCTTAGTTTCGGCCCCCATCCTAGTTACCCCTGATCCTTCAGGTCAGTTTGTGGTGGAGGTCGATGCGTCAAAGGTGGGGGTAGGTGCGGCGTTATCCCAGCGTTAGACGACAAGGTGCACCTGCGCATTTTTTTCCTACTGTTTATCCCCTGCCAAACGGAAATATGATATTGGTAACTGAGAATTGTTGGCAGTCAAGATGGCATTGGAGGAATGGTGCCACTGGTTAGAAGGCCCAGGGGTTCCTTTTATAGTATGAACCGAAAATAAGAATTTAGATAACATTAGAACTGCCAAAAGAGCAAGCTCGGTGGGCGCTTTTATTCGACTGCTTTGATTTTACTCTCTCGTACTGCCTGGGTTCTAAAAACATCAAACCCGATTCATTATCACGTATTTTTGACATTTCCGAATGCCCGTCTACTCTCAAGTGTATTTTACCCGAGACAGTAGTGGTCTCCACACTCATATGAGAGGTCGAATCGAAGGTCAAAATGGCCTTAGAAAGGGTAACACCTCCGCCCGGGTGCCCACCGAATCGGTTATTTGTGCCGGAGGGATTACGGTCCAACGTCATTCAGTGGGGGCATTGTTCCAATGTGGCTTGTCATCCAGAAGTTAACCGTACTAAGTTTTTGGTCAAGCAACAATTCTGGTGGCCAATTATGGCTTGTGATGTTCACAGTTTTGTTTTGCTCGATTTGTGCCACTTGTAAGACTTCCAGTTGACCCCCTGATGGGTTACTCCAACCGCTGCCGGTTCCTTCGAGACCCCGGTCCCATATCACACTAGATTTTATTACTTTATAGTTTTGCACTTTAATCTGTGTATAAACTTTTAACTTTATATATTTTCCTGTATTGCTTTATTGTATTTTAATGTTCAGTTATTTTTTAAGAAAACAATAATTTGTTCGGTAGAGACATACTTGAGAGGGTTCGAATCCCATGTTACCGCAGTTTGACAAATCAGTTCAAATCTGCATTTAAAGAAGTTCAAATGGCACGGTTGCATCAACAATTGCGTTTTAAAGGTCCTGTTCTTCGTGATCCCATGTTTCAAACTTTGGTTAGTGTGTAATGTTGTTGTTAGAGTATAAATAATATCTGTAAAATTATAAACCTCAAAGTTCAATGCCAAGCAAGATATTTTATTTAACAGAAGTCGCCTACATCGAACGGCCAGTTTGGACTACATCCCTCTACTTCTTTCTTTAATGATGTCACTAGAACAGTTTTTTGACTAACCTCCGCCCACTGGAATACACAAAAAAGGGTCTGTGGTCTTGTTGCGCTCTCACGGAGAAGAAGGAAGAGTTGCGTTTGTAGAGTGTGTTTGTCACCATGTCATCAAAACGCTGTTATTTTCATCTAGGAGTCCAATCACCTTTGTTTGGCCTTCCCATGGATGCTGTACTACTTAGAGATCAATGGTTTATCAATTAATCAATTTATGTTTAACTCGGTTCCTGAAAATTATAATCCACATGTAGAATTATGTGCACCACATTTTGCTGAGGACAGCTTCTCAATCTCAGCCAGTTTAATTTCAGATTCGCACAAAGATTATTCTTGAAAGATGGATCAGTTCCCTCTTTGTCTGGAGAAGGCGTTGTTTATGGACCACAACTGGTGTATTGTATTATTTAAGTTGGTGTGTTTAACAGTTTCTTTAACTTATTACACAAAAGGCAAAGCTGTTTAGCTTTGTTAACTAGATGGTAGGGCTGTGCAAAAAAATCTAATGCTATTTTCATCTCGTCAGTAAAGGCGCTCCTGTGATTAGAAGTACATCTTCAGCACGTGCGTCCAGATCAGCGTTGCCAGGTTTTCAAACCAAATCCCACTTGCTTCTCAAAACTAGCCAATCGAGTTTCCAGGAGGGCAACGTGTGATAAGCTACTGTCGAATCACAACACTGGAACCGCAGAACTCATTACGAAGTCATCAGCCTGTTTTTATGACAGTAAAAACAATTGTGTGAAAAATACTGTATTTTTTTTTACACACAAAACATGAACACATGTTATATTGCACACTGTAAACACAATCAAAGCTTAAAAAAAACACAAAAAACATAACCTTTAATATCATAGTTTTTTTGCATTTGTTAACACTATTCGGGAGGATTATGGTTGGGTTTATTGTAAGTGCATATTTCCAACACGATAGAACATTAACTTTTAACGACAGTCCACGGATATATACTGTAATATACAGTAACTGATATTTTTATTTTGAACTGCCGCAATAGGCCAGAAACGTGCCAGGGTTCATCAATTGAACCAGTGTTTTAGTGCCACTCAGTGGAGATTTCCTATATCGTACAGATAAGAGCAATACATCAATCGAATCTGTAAAGGATTGACTTTTTTTGTATACAGACATAGTAACAACAGAACTTTGTGCACTTATAAAATAAAGATGACCTACAAGGTTTGCTGTCTGCAGCCTTTGTCTGCACTATTCTTCATTTACAAACACGTCATTAAAATGAACTGTAACTCCGTGAATACTCAACGAAGAGACATGAAAGAAATATCTTTAGAAAGCCTGACATGTCTACTTTTAAACTAAAAAGTGCTGCCGAAAACAAATATTCTGTGATAAAGTAATCCATATGAGAACAACGCTCCCTTCATTATCTTCTAATGCGACCACGCCCCGCGCTGATCGCTCTATTCAGATTCTAATGTTTCACTTAAGCGCGGCTTGAATATGCCCACTCAAAAGAAGACAACACAGCCAGACTGTTCTTCAAGTTTTTTTTATTTTACTGTTTGCTTCACGATGAAAGGAATTAGACATAATTTACCCCCAAAAAAGATGTGATGTGGTTGAGGATTTGAGATTTGGATTTCCTCAGAAAAAAAGGATGAAGCGCTTTATTCAGCAGAGATCATAAACATGAGTAAGTCTCTTTTTATTTATTTATATACTTGTACTAGTTTTCACATAACGTGTAAACATTTTACTAGATTTTCCAAACTATAATTCCTAACTAAATGTATAATCAAGTGAAATATTATGAAGTTTTCAATAACAATATACATATATGTTTACTGCAGTTTGTCATTCTTTTAGCTATTTATCTATAGCAGCTAATGAATCAGAAGTCGGACATTTGCAGAAAATAGAAAGACGTTAAGAAAGACAACACATTCTATGCAAATGAAACATTCCTCAAATTATTCCAGTTAAATTTATTTTAACACAGTTTAAGTTATCAGTCAAATATAAACTATAAAGTAAATGATCAAATTGTCAGTAATATGTTCACACGATATGTTGTATCCCTCATTAATCATCCACCTTCCTTATCCCGTTGTGCCACTTGTGCCGCTTCTTGACATTGGTTTAACGACTTAAAAAATTATGTAATACACTTTTATATAGGGGTGCTCCTATCACGATCGGCCGATCGTTAATGCGCATCTCGTCAGTAAAGCCGGTTTTCTAATCAGCAGTAAATTCCATCAGGTGCGGGATTTCACATAGAGCAGCTGTTACTACACAGAGCCATTGTTAACTGAGAAGATGCGCAAATAAACTCTGGAAATGAATGTGGATTTGCGAAGCTTCTCAGTTAACAATTAACAGTTAACTCCGCAGCCGGCGCCGTCTTTGATTCAATACAATGACACATTGGATCGCTGCCATAGTTCGTCACTTACTGGACACCAACATGCTTACCCGTTTATAGATCTTAGCAATTTAGAGTCAAATTGTTTGCCAGATTTTAATTATCAAAAGTGACTGAAAATGTTAACGCTTTAATGACATTACGATATAGCCTAGGCTAATTATTACCATATTAGTTCTGATACCCCAAAGTCAACTTCATAAATAGGCCTGTATCCATTGCGAACATATTTTATTATGAGTCTTAAAATGTCCATTACATAAAATCATTGTTGAGCCACAACATTGTCAACATACCATAGTTTGACTTGTACTGCGTTGCGCTGATTTCTAAAGACTGCTGCACAGTGGAGGTGACTAGAGTCTTGAGCTCAAACAACGCTAACGCCTGTTTCACACATACTCCGTCTGCGGTGCGTATGCGTTGCGTATTTTTTTACGCACCCATGTTAACGGATTCCAGCATTCACACTGAGCAGTGAGCACTGAGCAGTCCATTCCAGGAGCAGTGCGTCTGCAGCAGTGCGGCGATCGTTTACGTACCGAGTCTATTTTTGCTGTGCTGCATGTGCTGAATTAAAGTGACAGCGCATTGTTCGCAGTAAAAAATAACATGGATTGACACGGAAATGCAGTCATTTCACAATAAATGTATACTAATCAAAGCCTACTGTGTTTCACACGCAACACATGGGTTTTGGCTAGATTTAAAACAAGAAAAGCAGCAACTTTAGAGAAACAAGGCAACATTACATATGCACTTTTATAGAGGCAGAAAAACAAAGTTATTTAAGACCCGTTTGATTGCGTGTAATAAAGATTTAAATGCAAAAGCCACGAGAGTCAACTGTTTCTGTCAGTGATGAGTTTTAATTTTGAATGTTTGTGATATCCTAACAAGAAAAGTAGGCTAATGTTGTGTTTAAATGTGTTGCGGCTTGTTTCAGCAACTTATTATAAAAACCTAGCAGTCAAATGCATGAGTAATACGTTGTTTATATTTGAATTCAAATGTGTCTATGAAAGATTGTTACTGTACTGTAATGAAAGAGTACCACAATGCTAAAAAAGCTTTTTGATTTTTGATTTTTTTTTTTTTTTTACATGATTTGATATCAAAATAATGGACAAAGCTTTTGTTTTGTGGCTTAAACAGCCGCGGATCAGTAGCGGACTGCAAACGTGCCCTGTGTGAAAGCACAATGAGTCCGTGCTGCTTCAGCACAACATACGTAACGCACACATACTGCATACGCACTGCAGACGGATTACATGTGAAACAGGCGTAAGAGAGAGCTTACGAATGGTCCAGACCAACCTTACGAAAGTGTGACTTACAGAAGATATACGTAGCGTACGAACATGTTGGGAATCGTGCCATAAGGTTAAGAGAGAGGTTAAGGAAGAACTACTTAGCGATAAGAACGTTTTGTGGAACCGGGCCCAGATTTTTGAAAAGTAGCTAATTTTTTATTCCATGGTAAAAAAAAGAAAGAAAAAGCTTTCATGTAAATTAGTAGATCGAAAACCTTTGATTTGTAGAGTAAATAAAAAATAAAAAAATCCACTGATTAATGAGGTGTGAGGAATGGCATGTTTCACCTCAAATGCTCCTTAGTATTTGATGCATTTCAGATGGTTCTTGAAAAAATGGTGGGTCATTTTTGCCTGTGAAACATTTTTGGGAGGATACCTGTAGGCATTGTACTTTTTCGTGGAACTGTGTTTTTGATTACCAATTCTGAGACCTTCACAGGTGGCAACTAATAAATCTCCAAGCCCGTCAACGAAGAATTCTGTTGGGAATATAGAATAAAAACAGATTCTTGAATGAACACTTATTATCTCTGGCATCTATCTCTATAACTGGCATGTAAATTATTTGTTCACCATGGATCATGAATAAGCTCCATTCACATTTCTTGTTTGTCAGCTGTCATAAACTGTTGTTCTTGCACAATAAATCAAAATCTGTACCACACCCATTGCCTTGAATTATCTAAGACCTAAGCCCTATATGCCATTAACTATTTTACTACAGTGGATGAATATCGTATGTCAAAAGCCATAGTTTAACTTTAGGCAGGTCTCTGATCTGAATGTTTTAAGATCTACTCACCAGTGTGAGCCACTCTTTTGAGGACCGGGTCAAAACCGACCCTCCGCACAGCCTCCGTCCGGCCCAGGAAGTAGTTGACGACTCCATCTGCAAAGAAGCAGCCGTTGAAACCCGGCAGGGGCGCATGGGTACGAGTGACACGCGTGATACAGCCGCCTTCATCGCTGTTCCCTTCCTCGTATTGCAGCTGGAAGGCAAACTTATTTCTTTCTAGCTGACCACCAACCTGATGGAGAGAGAAAGAATAAGATCAGTCAAGGTCTTTCAGAAACATAAAAATAAGACACAATGTTGAGCACAATAAAAATCTCTATTGGTTTGAGCAATATTTTTCATACTTTAGTGAACTATAAACATTTATTGCACAAGTCAAACAGTCCAAAATTCACAGGTATAACAACTCACAGTTATTTTTAATCAGCCAGGATGCATTAAATAAACCAAAAGTGATAGTAAAATACATTTATACTGGTAAAAAAAGATTTCAAATAAATGCTTTTATTTATTCATCAAAGAATCCTGAAAATAAATAAACCACAATTTCCATGATAATATTAGGCAGCACAACTGTTTCAATATTGATTATAATATAAAAAGTTTCTTGAGCTGCAAATCAGAATATTAGAATGATTTCTGAAGGATCAGGTGACACTAAAGACTGGAGTAATGATGCTGAACATTAAGCTTTGATCACAGAAATAAATCACATTTTAATGTGTATGAAAATAGATTATTTTAAATTGTAATACTATTTCACAATATTACTGTTTTACTGTATTTTTATCAAATAAATGCAGCCTTGGTGAGCAGACTTGTTTTTTTTTTTGTTTTTTTTTACCACATCTAGTTCAGGAACGGCTTCCATAATGTTCACAAAGCTCTCAATGCGCGTCTCATTGAGAAACACATAGTCATCATCCACCCACAGGAAATATTTAGTGGTGACCTGCGACACTGCCAGATTTCTTCCTGCAAACCAGCCCTGAAAAGCCAAACAATGAAACAAGTAACCTTCACACGTCAGGAAGATTATATTAACAGTCAACTTGAAAAACCTGATGTTTGTACCTGTCCTGGGGGCATTATGTAGTGCTCTATATTGTCACCGACCACCTTCTCTGGGTTCAGACTGTCATCAGCAACAATGATCTTTATTTTTGGGTAGTTCACACGGATACTGTTGATGAGGACATTTAGTTCTTTGTAACGCAGAAATGCTTTTACTAGCACAGTCACCTGAGAGTTCACATCTACAGAGAGAGGGGGGGGGGGGGGACAATTATTATGGTGTTCGTGTTCACATGATAAAGACACTGTGATTACACTGTAAAATTAAGAAAAATGATAGAAAGTGTAAAACAAAATCACTAAAACTATAATGAAAACTGAATATAAAATGTACATTTAGGTTTTCTGTTAAGGCTTTTGTTGTTAAATTGGACATCAAGTGTCCCTACCTGTGTACTAACATAGTAACTGCATGTGTACGTAGTATGTAACCATAGTGTAAGTACACATAGGTACATAGCATATACAGCTGTAATATTTCTGTAACAACACCCTCAGATGGTTTGTGTAAGTACAAATGTGTAACAGGACATTGGTCACAATACTTTTTTTCACTTCACTAAGTACTTGTGTAACAGGAATTATTTAACTACATTTTGTAACAACAATTTTTATAAGAGTAATTGGAACCATTTAATCCAAGGGGTGGAAATGGGATCCAGGGTGTGGAAATGGGAAGGTTTAGGGCTGGAAATAGGATCCGGGGGGTGGGAATGGGAAGGTTTAGGGATATGTAAAGTAAGAGGAGTTGGATCTCGAGTTGGAGTTGGTGCACCATTGTAATACCAGTGTACTTGTATGGTAACTCCTCATGAACTGTACACTTAATATAAAGTGTAACATTTTGGGCACCAACCACAATTTCTATGCAAAATATATATACGAAATATATGCTGCTGTGTAACATCAGAGTAATTACATGATAAATCTAATGTAAAGTGTAACACTTTCTTTACCAAAAAGTGCTGTTAGTCCTGTTACACATTTGTACTTTCATTACCAAAAAGTGTTGTTACCAATGTCCTGTTACACATCTGTACTTACACATAACATTCAGTGGCTTGTTACATATGTGTAGTTAGACAAACATTACAGCTATTTGTACTTACACTGTGGTTACATAATATGAACACATCTAGTTACTATGTAAGTACACAGGTATTAGGGACACTTAATATAAAGTGGGACCAGGGTAAAGATTTAGGTAAAGATCATGCTGCATGAAGATATCTTGTAAATTTCCTACCGTAAATATATAAAAACGTAATTTTTAATTAATAATATGCAATGCTAAAAGCTTACAACTTCAAAGGTGATTTTCTCAGTATTTTTATTTTTTTGCACCCTCAGATTCTATTCTATTCTCATTTCAAGTAATAGTTCTATGTTATTTTTTATTATTATTATCATTACGGTGTAAAAATATTAATGTATCTTTTTTTACAGTGTAAGTATGAGTATTTGAGCTCACCTTTCCCCGGGTCAAACAGAACAGGAACTGACAAACGTCTGATCTCAATCGGGAATATGACCTCATGATTCTCAAAAGAGAAGTACGCTAAGGACATGAATGCATTGGTAAAGTTAGTACATTCAAAGTATATGACTTATGATACTTTTAACATAATAGTATCATAAAAGTTGTCCCTGTGTGACTCGTTATATTCCAAGGGCTTTTCCAAATACCCACATTAGCTGTCTTGGCCATTTGAAAGCATGTTCACACAACTTGAAGTAAAACACCAAAGTGCAGCGCCCTTAACACACCTTAAATCCACACTATCTTGAATACTGCTCTGGAACGGTATTTAAGAGTATCCCATCATGCATCATGTTCTGGAAATAAATCATGAGACTTTTGCAGAGATCTCACAAAGTTAAATATGAAAGAGAATTAGATTTGGTATATTAAAACAAGGTGTTGCTCATTTTAGGATGAGTATGTTTATTTTGTACAACATTTGCAACTGCCTTTTATCACTCAATTAGAAGCACCACTATTACTAAACTGAAAAGACATTTAGAATGCAAAGTATTGAAAATCAAAATAAAGTTCTGTAAACACTTGCATTTTTGTAAACACTATAAGTGTATCCCATCTTCATGCTCACTTGAAAACTTGGGTCAAATACAGGAAATACATCAGGCATGTAAACAAGTGGTCAAGTGCAAAGACAGCAAGTGTGGGATTTTGGACAAGCCCCAAGTCATTTTTTGTTAAATGTCTGTTTCTTTTTTTGTGTGTGCTAGTTGGGTCCAATGTTTTTTGGAACCTAAAATTCTTCAACAAAAATCTGTGTTCTGCAGAAGAAGTCTAAACAGGTATAATGACATGACAATAAACAATGATAAAATTCAGGTGAACTATTCTTTAGGTCACAGGTTACGTACCGAGGTCTTCCGTCTTGATGTGGTAGATGGTGCTGGTGTAGGTCAGTCTGCTCAGCAGGTCGTTGAGCTGTTGGAGGCTGCTGGATGAGATGCTCAGATGTTGCTCATTCTGGCCCTCCACCTGCTCTCCTTCCTGGACATTCATCACTGAAAGCACTCCTTTATGCACCCTTAGAGAAACCTGGAGAGTTTTCATATAATTGTGGCTCATTTTATACATTTCACACATGATGAATCCTTTTGAAAAACACCCAAAATAAAGGCAGGGTAGGTGATTTGGTTCAAAAATATGCTGGTTGAAGGTCTCTCAACGTCCCAATAGCAATGAATAGTTAAGAAGTCTAAATGTATTTATTTGTTTTCATATCAAATAAATACAATATATATATAATATATATAATCTGATTGTGATTCTGATTTGCAGGGAGGGTGGGATCTTATGCTTTCACAGCTAGCTTGTTATTGCTAGCCTCTACGAAATCACCTACCTTTAACAGCTTTAGATCAAAAGCTCACGAAGCATAAATTAAAAGAAGGAAAAACAGCAAGACCCCCATTTAGAGACCGTCTGAAACAAACCTATGATTATGATCAATATAACAAAACCCACCACCTTCAGTGAGAACACCATATTCAGCAGGACAAACCTTGTAAACCGCTCTCTTTTGTGTTTGCAGGGCTAGACCTTTAATAGTGATACATTTCTTTAATTAATGAAATGGTTAAAAATGAATAAAACAACTCACAGTCTTATATTGTATTGGTGATCGAAGGATTTGATGAACAGAACATTCAAAAAAGCAGCATTTATTTTAAATATTTTCATAATATCATGAATGTTGTTACTTTCACTTTTAATTAATCAATTTAATATATCATTTATGAATAACTTTTATTTTTTTATTTTTTAGACTCACTTACCCTAAACTATTTAATGCCAGCAAATCAGCATATTAGAATGATTTCTAAAGAATAATTTGAATAAGAATAAGATACTGCATTCAGAATTTTTTTTTAAATCTGAGAGGTTTTTTATGTCTCTCTAGCCCCTTTCACACTGCACGTCGGACCCGGCAAATTGATGGAACATTGCCCGGTCGCCAGCTTCAATGAAACTATAACATTCCAGTGTTTTCGACTCGAACATTACACATCACGCCCTGATGTCACATGTCGTTACGAGATCTTTACGGGTTGTGTGTGAAAGCATGCACATCCCGGGTAATCAATGGCAATGTGAAAGTGCAAAATCTAGCGACCTGGGAACAATTGCCGGAACACTTACCCATGTATTTGCCAGAATCGCAGTGTGAAAGGGGCATCAGTAACCTTCTGGTGATGCATTTAAGAAACCTGAGATCATTAGCAATCAAATAAAGGACAGACAGAAATCAGACTCACCAGGAATGAGTGTTTTATTCATGGGAGTTACTCTGAATCCTCTCATCGGATACTGGAGCGGTGTGTTGGCCGGGACGAGAAGAAGAACATCATTTTCTTTACCTGATCTGAAAGACAGCTCATTCAGTCAGAGGAATAAGTGTGTGCCACACTAAAGAGATCTGAGGAATTGTGGGTAACCTGATCTGGTGTTGTCTGAACTCTTCTGCCCGGCGTTTCTGCAGGTCATCCATCTCATCTTCTGACACAAACTGGTTTGCTGGATTAGTGTTTTGGCAAGTACAGGGTGCTGGATTCTCATTACGAAAAGGCCCAATACTGAGATGTGTAACAAGCAACAGGTGAAAATCAGAAACAAGGAATTCACTGCTTCAGGGTCACTCAAAAAAATAAAATGAATCTACTTACTTTGGTCTGGGAAAGTCTGGGATCTCTGAAACATGGTGGCAATTTGAGAGTCTTGAGAAAGTTGTGTGAGTAGGGGGAAAAACGAATTTGAGTACAGTTTGCATGGACTTATTGTCTATAACCAAATAAAACTTGAACATGAGTGTATTGTATCAAATATCTTCCCACACCAGAATTAAATCACTTTTGTGGTATGTTAAAGATGTTAAGGGTTACCTGTAAGAGTTAACATTTTAGTAAACCAGTAAAAAATGTATTTGTAGCCTATACACTTTCAATCTCCTGGGTTAAAACTAACCAATTTGGGCTGTTTTTAGCCCACAGGCTAGGTAAATATGATACAGAATGCATGGTGGGCTAACCCAAAAACTTTAGATATACAAAGATGATATATAAATATTACTAAGAATGGGACAGTTTTGTTCAGTTCAGTTCAGTTCCCCCCATCAGGTCTCCTCTGAAAGAATAGAATTGGCTAGGTGGTACTGTCACAAAAAATAGTGTTCTAGAAATGCCATCCTGGAACTGAAGTCTCCGGTATTGCAGGAATACCCTACTCGTTCACTCAGTATACGTGTGCTTAAAACTGCTCATGTGCACTGGACTGAGGTGTTGCAAATATGGCTGTCGAGTGAACAGACTTTGCATTAAATGGCGTTTGGTTTCACTCAAAACTAAAAGCTGCTGTGCCTGACACTGTAACCTGCTGCCCATAAAGAAACAGTGTTTGAAAAAAATGCAAGTAATCGATGGCGCTGAGAGTTGCTATTTCCTGAACAGGAAGTTCTTGAAGTTCTGAAATCTGTTTAGTATCTTTGTAGTACAAACCGGATTCCAAAAAAGTTGGGATACTGTACAAATTGAGTAAAAAAAAAAGAGATGGAATAATTTACAAATCTCATAAACTTATATTTCATTCATAACATATCAAATGTTGAAAGTGAGACATTTTGAAATATCACGCCAAATATTGGCTCATTTTGGAGTTCATGAGAGCTACACATTCCAAAAAAGTTGGGACCGGTAGCAATAAGAGCCCGGAAAAAATAAATGTACATATGAGGAATATCTTGAAGACCAATTTGCAACTTATTAGATCAATTGGCAACATGATTGGGTATAAAAAGAGCCTCTCAGAGTCACAGTGTCTCTAAGAAGTCAAGCTGGGCAGAGGATCACCAATACCATCAATACTGTGGTGAAAAATAGTGGAGCAATATCAGAAAGGAGTTTCTCAGAGAAAAATTGCAAAGAGTTTGAAGTTATCTACAGTTCATAATATCATCCAAAGATTCAGAGAATCTGGAACAATCTCTGTGTGTAAGGGTCAAGGCTGGAAAACCATACTGGATTCCCATGATCTTCAGGCCCTTATACAGCACTGCATCACATACAGAAATGCTACTGTAATGGAAATCACAACTTGGGCTCAGGAATACTTCTATAAAACATTGTCAGTGAACACAATCCACCGTGCCATTCGCCATTGCTGGCAAAAAGAAGCCATATCATGATCCAGAAATGCAGGTGTTTTCTCTGGGCCAAGGTTCATTTAAAATGAAAAAAAAAAAGTTTTTTTGGGGAAAACTCGGACGCCATGTCATCCGGACTAAATAGGATAAGGAAAACCCAAGTTGTTATCAGCTCTCAGTTCAGAAGCCTGCATCTCTGATGTTATGGGGTTACATGAGTGCATGTGGCATGGGCAGCTTACACATCTAGAAAGGCACCATCAATGCTGAAAGGTATATCCAAGTTCTAGAACAACAAGTTCAAGCTCAGATCCAGATGTTGTCTCTTTCAGGGAAGACCTTGCATTTTCCAACATGACAATGCTGTCACGGTTCGCAGATCTGTTTGCTCATTCTGTGTCGCTGCTCTGATTGGCCATCAGCGTCAGCTGCTGCTGACGAGCAATCAGATCAGCGACAGGTGCGTCTTGTTTCTGTGGGCCTACTTATAGTCCTGTGTTTGTCTTGTCTAGTTAAAGATCGTTTGTTACTGTCCTCTGTCATTCTCGCTCCTTGCAGTGCCGTATAGTACAGTTTGTTGGAGTTTCCTGCCGTTTTTCTAGTGCTTGGATTTACGGGTTCGAGTTGGCGTGTCGCCTTCGTGGTTTCCTGTTTCGGTTCCTGTCTTCGAGGTTATGCCCACTGCAGTCCCTGCGCTGCCAAGGAGTGACTGCCGACCGAGAGACTTGTTCTTACCATCTGGCTTCTTTGCTCTCTTGACCATTTAAATAAAGACTTTATTAATTCGCAACTGGATCCAGTGTTTGTTTGCCCTGACATAACTATTTGACCATCATGGATCCAGCGAATGTAACTGAGGTACGAGCTATCCTTAAGAAGAACGACTTTGATTTGATCGTCAGGATAAACAGATCACGGCTACCGGTCGAGCAGTTCAGACCTTGGTAGCGCAGGTCTCAGATCTCACCACCCAGATACAACAGCTGAGAGTCGAGCCTGTCCACGTGTCCACTGTGCCTACACCATCCGCTGTTTCACCCACCAGCCGACCTACCAGCAACACGGAACCCCGACTGTCACCGCCTGCTGCCTATTAGGGTGAGCCCAAACACTGTCATGCATTTCTGACTCAATGTTCACTGTTTTTCGCTCTGCAGCCCTCATCATTTCCCACAGAGTTGCACTCGTCATCACGCTGCTATCAGGTAGAGTGGCGCTGTGGGGAACAGCAGTATGGGAGCAGTGACATTGGATGGATTGATTGACTTGGCCATTCGAGTGGACGCAAGGTTGCAATGTTCTAGATGGTCTACGACTCAGAGACCAGGTTCCAGACATGGAGGCTTATCCCCCCTTTCTTCCTTGTGACACGGTCAGTACCGCATTCGATCCCGAACCCATGCAGGTGGGCAGAGCTCATCTTTCTCGGGAGGAGAAGGAGCGCAGAAGAGCGCGGGGTCTGTGTTTGTTTTATGGACATTTCTCAACTAAATGCCCAGTAAAAGTCAGTGGCATTTCCCTATGCGAATCAATGCTCCTCCATGTGAGATTGCAGTAGGCCACATCTCATCATCAGTGCAAGGCTTTGGTGGACTCTGGGGCGGAGATTTCATGGATAAAGGCCTGGCCGGCCGACTCGGGATCCCCCTCATTTCCATCAAGCCTCCCATCACTGTCAACGCTCTGGGTGGTCAGCTGCTGTCCTCGATCACACACTCTATTGGACCGGTCTTGTCACGTCTGGCAACCACATGGAGGAGATTAATTTCCTCCACATTGACTCTGCTGGTGCTCCAGTAGTCTTGGGGCTATTGATGACTCCAATCGACAGGTAGGGAGCCTCATTTACGCTCCTAGGGGGTGGGGTAATGTCAAGGTTCGCAGATCCGTTTGCTAATTTTGTGTTGCTGCTCTGATTGGCCATCAGCATCAGCTGCTGACGAGCAATCAGATCAGCGACAGGTGCGTTTTGTTTCTGTGGGCCTACTCATTTTGTAGTTATACTCAAATACTCATTTGCTCTGCCAAGGAATGGTAAATGGTAAATGGACTGCATTATATAGCGCTTTCAACAGACCACATGGCCATCCAAAGCGCTTTACAATTTGCCTCACATTCACGCACACATTCACACACCGACTGCGGTGTCTGCCATTCAAGGCACCATTCAGCTTGTCGGGAGCAGCTGGGGTTAGGTGTCTTGCTCAAGGACACCTCGACACTTGGTCAGGTGGAGCCTGGGATTGAACCACCAACCTTCCGGTTTGTAGACAACCTACATGAACCACTGTGCCACTGAGCCACTGCATCACAACATCATGGCTGCATAGAAGGATCCAGGTAAATGGCCAGCCTGCAGTCCAAAGAAGTCACCCATAGAAAACATTTTGTGCATCATAAAGAGGAAGATGTGACAACGAAGACAGTTGAGCAACTAGAAAACTGTATTAGGGACAACATTCCTAAACTTGAGCAAATTTTTAAGTGAGTGACATTCAGCCAAGTATGGTGACCCATACTCAGAACTCGTGCTCTGCATTTAAACCATCCAAAGTGCACACACACAGAGCAGTGAACTCACATACTGTGAACACACATACCCGGAGATGTGGGCAGCCATTTATGCTGCGGCGCCCGTGGAGCAGTTGGGGGTTTGATGCCTTGCTCAAGGGCACCTAAGTCGTGTTATTGCCGGCCCGGGATTTGAACCCACAACCCTAGGGTTAGGAGTCAAACTCTCTAACCACTAGGCCACCATTTCATCACCTTGTCACCTCAGTCCCCAGATGTTTGCAGTCTGATATTAAAAGACGAGGGAATGCCACACAGTGGTAAACATGGCCTTGTCCCAAATTTTTTGAGATGCCATGAAATTTAAAATCAACTTATTTTTCCCTTAAAATTATAAATTTTCTCAAAGGAGATGCATGTTAGTAAAAATTGCGTTCACTTTAGTAAATTTGTTTTAGGATTTCTCCTGTTCCAATGACTGATGTGAGGATATTTTGCGCTTTGTTACGGCCACCGGACGCAAGTATCGATCAAGTTTGTTTATTTTAAATTGTTAAAATATTAAAATATGTATTTTTAGGAGCATTATTGGTTGGTTGAGTCATGACTGTATCGCAATGCTTCTGCTTTTTACTGAGACTCATGCATTTTAATTATCCATTAAGTGAGCCTTAGGGTATTAGCAACGTGAGTATTTTTTTATATGATTGTTAAATGTAGAATGTTGTGTGTGTGATAAAATTTGGACCCACTTTATATTAAGTGGCCTTAACTACTATTTACTTACATTTTAATTAATAATTTAGTACAATGTACTTATTGTGTACTTACATGTTTTTACATTGTACTTATATTTAAAAAAAACTTCATGTAATTACAACTGTATTTAATTTCTGTAATTACATTTATAATTACACTATTGACCCATATTTTACACCTTAACCCACCCTTAAACTTACCCATACCTCCAACCCTCTCCCTAACCTTACCCCTATCCCACCTCAATAGCAGCAAAAGTGTTTTACAATACAGTATGAACACAATAAGTACATTGTACTTATTTTTTTATGTAAGTACATAGTAGTTAAGGCCACCTAATATAAAGTGGGGACCTAAAATTTTAATGATTTCGATTACAGGGGCCCATTTCACATAGAGGTTTAAAAAAAACTCTGAGTATGTTAACCCTTAAATGAGGGAAACTTGTTGTTTCAGAATTGGAGGTTTGTCAAACCTGAGAAAGCAGGGTAAGTCAATCCCATTTCTGAAAGAGAGCTAACTTATACTCAGAGTCAGTTACCATGGTAACTTACTCTCTGAACCTAACCTGGTCAGGATCAGGTTTTCTTTCTTAAAAATATATCATGATTTTCACTGTCCATTTTATTTCTGTAAATAGCATCTTGAGCTACTTGCACTTAGCCTAGCGTAAATAGGATCTATCGCTAAGAAAGTATGTTAATTCCACTTAGTGTAAATAGCCACTGACATTTTTCTTACTCTATTGGCAGATCATTTGTAAAATAAGAAAAATGCACTTAAAATATTATTGTTAATATTATTATTATTATTATATATATATATTTTACCCATGAGATACCATAAAATGATTAGGTATTAGTTCATTAATCTAACGTTCTGCTAGTTTTCACCTGTGATATTATAACACTGAGAAGAATTACATTTGTGTTGAGTCTGAAGTATGCGGACGGCTTTTTGGCGGGAACTGTTGCCATGGTGAATCGCAATATCTGCGCTTAATTGATAATGGCTTTTTATAGTTGTGATGCATGCACTTAACTCAGAGTCAGTAAATTCAGAGTTGATTAAACCAACTCATTTCAGCTGTTCTGTAACCAGGAACTCAGAGTTTCCCATCTCAGGGTTCAAGTTTAAACTCAGAGTTGGTTGAACCTCCTTAGTGAAACCGGCCCCAGGTAAAAACCTTCCTTGGCAAGTGGCCATAATTTTTTTCCCCACCGAATTTGGGATATGGTTGCTTTATTTTTTGTTTATTCATTATGTTTTGATTTGTGGCATTCATTTTTGCGAGATCTGCATCTCTGCATTTTTGTGAGATCTTATTTAAGTGGTATATCGCTGTATTGGGAGGCCTTGTTTGGTTGTGTGTTTTATGTATTATGGTTTGATTGGGTTTGATTTTTCTTTGGGTTTGATTTGTTCCTCCCATGTGGTGTATTTCCCAATTTATGATTCTAGGTTGATTTGGTGTTACTTTGAATGTCATTCTTATGTTTTTCTTTTGATCTAAATTATGATTTGTCTGTTTAATTAATCTGAATTTTAGATTAATGATTTATTTCTCTTTTTGTATTATTTGTTAGATTTTGATTTGTTTGGAGCATTGTTACTATTTCTTTTGAAAATTAATTTGGTTTAGTTTACTTTAAATCCATTTGGAGTGGTGTTGAATTGTTGTAATGTGTTTATTTTCTTTTGTGTTTTTAATAGTGTTACCAACTCATTTCAGTCATAAGAGAAGAACAGTGTTTCTCATTTTATAAAATAAATCAACCCTTTTTGTACTCTGGCTTCTAGCTCATTTATTTGAACCACCTGTGCGAACAAAAAAGAGAGATCAGATTATTGTTAGCATCCGCCATCCCGGAACTTGTGGGTGGCGTAGTCAATTTGGTCCACAATTTGTACCGTGTCCCAATTTTTTTGGAATATTTGTTACTGTCGTTTATAATTCAAAATGCTGAGAGACATCACCCAGTTTGTCTTTCTCTTCCAAGCCTTAACCATTCTGAAACTCAAAGAAAACATACTAATTAAACTAAAATCTGCTTGGGGCAGGTAGTAAATAGTTTTATTGTCGTTACAACTAACCTCGAGTCCTGTAGCCATGAATTAGCTCAAGTTAAAGCTAACTACATTAGCATTAACAACTTGCATTAAAAATAACTAAAGCTACTCAAATCATAATTTAGCTTTGAGGAGTTCAACTAAAAAGCAGGCTTTCCAGTCACACAAATAAAGCAAATTAAGTTTTCCCTTCTAAAATCTACTTTGTCTGCCCATGGGATCTTCATCACTTGTGGAATAAGGACTAAACTTATAGCATGAGTCAAGCGAATCTGATTTTATGACTTGCTCCTGATTAGAGAAATGGGAAGTTTTACAACTGGTCCTCATTAAAACCATCCCCCAAGCTGTTGCATTTAAAACCATAGCATTCTGAATAACCCTTTTATACTGACTTGTGTCAGTCCACAACGTTATCTCAGAGATATTTTGATAGTGCCTCGCCACCCATAGCTGACTGTTTGCTCAAGCTGCACTACCAAGGATTGAAATGCTCCGGGAAAGCTCTTTTCATGCTGAGCTAATCAAAATGAGCACAGCTGATCACAGTTGAAAGTCAAATGTCTTTGTGTGTCATTAAGATGGGGATTAGCTGCACCTGATTGAGTTTATAAGTCATTTTTAGAAGGTGGGTAATACTTTTTGTAACTTAATGATTCAGTTTTATTATTTATTATTTTTTTCTGACATGCTGGTGTTATCTTCACTTGGATATTATAAGTTGCACAGAGTAAATACAGCTAGAAAGAACAAAAACTTAATTTCATTTATTTCAGACAAGACTTTATATGAACTGGTTTCAGACTTAATTCTGACCGCTTATAGAAAACTTGAACAGTTTTTCAGAGGTGTAAAGTATTTGAGTAATGTAATGAACTAATGTACTTGAGTATCTTTTTGGAGACTAGTTGTACTGAGTATCAAAGATATTAGTAAGTTTTACTCTACTTCAATACATTTTTGAATCAGGATCTGTACTCTTTAGTCCACTACAGGTATATTAGTAATAAGTGTTGCAGTTACACATTACATTCTGTAGCAGTTTACTTGTGCTACAACTGAAGTGATATCTCAATTACAGGGCAACAAAACTATATCTTGTGCATTTTGCCCTTACTCACCCTAACTTGTCAGCATGGCTTATTGTGTGAATATGAGTTCCTTAGCAAATGGTTGTAAATTACAGATGTTTTGATGAGGACATGACTGCACATCCAGTGGGAGAAGGATTTGATTTTAAATTTTACTTAACATTATTTTATCCGTCATAATGAAGATACCTTTTTTTTTTTTTTTTTTTGAGGTGTTAAGTTATATTTTGGTTTTACAAAATGAACGCGTTTGCCCTCCTCTTTCTGGTTTATCACTGGTATGCCTCTTTGACTAGTGCACCTTAGAGGCAACAGTGCCTTGAATTATTATTATTTTATTTTTATTTTTTTAAATACTTAAATGCTGGTAAAATCAGATAGTCTCAAGTTGTTTTGGAGTTGTAACTTGTAATGGAGTCATTTTCACTGTAGGCTATCTGTACTTTTTTCTCAGTTGTGGTTTTCAGGTATACCTCTGCTATTTTAATACCAGGCAGAACTTATCCCTCATGAACTGAGGGTTAAGTGGTTCTGGGAAGCCTACCATACAAAGAATGCCTCATCATTCTAAAGGAAAATACAATACTGTCTTTGCCATTGTCTAACAACTGTCTTGTAATGTCCATTACGTTTTCTTTGTGCTTTAGCTTTACAGGGCGTTGTTCATTTTGCGCACACTGTTGTTTCAATACAAAGCTGGAATGAATATGAAATCCTATTAAATAGTATGAAACACATACTTTTAGTTTATTGACACGGACTCTCCAGTATTCTGATAATTTCGTTATATTAGGCATAAAAAATACTTCATCATGGATTAATCTGAGTCAGAAATATAACTGTATTTGACTGAATCAATCGATAGCCTATTTGTTATTTGGCTGAATAAATAGAGATCAATTTGGCCATGATAAAAAATAAATAGGCCTAGCCTAAATAAAAAAAATAATAAAAAACGTTTACTGATGTACGAGGCACTTACCTCAGTGAAGTTTTACTCCAAAAATCTCCGTCAATATAATATAATGCGAAAAGGAAACCCATTAAAGGAATGACGAGGAATAAAGTTCTGCGGGATCCGTACATGATTAAATCTGTCGCGATTAAAAACAATATAATATATTAAATATAGGCGGTCTATATCAACATCAAAATTCAGCTTTGAAACTAAAATGACGCTAATAAGAGTCTAAATAAAGACAGGACTATTACAGATACTGTATTGGATGTTACCTGTTGAAGAGGAACAGGTGAATTGAAGGGAGTGACCGACCATAAAGGACGGATATGAGACTATTTGAAGATAATCAGCGATCGTATATATATATATATATATATATATATTTTTTTTTTTTTTCACTTATAATTTCTGTAATTTGGTCTTACTTAATGTCAAGCAGTTTGCTTTGTGCATCCTCTTTAACAGCATTAAAGCGGTCCAATTTATCATTACCTACCTGTGTAAGCATTTCAAAAACCTGCATTAGGCTATATATACTTTCCACGTCTCTGAAGGAGCGCCGTTTTATAAAAGCGCATTTAATGCTCAGTGGTAGCCTATGACCCGTTTCAGGGGTGACCAATTCAAAATCAGTCAGAAAATCAGTTCCACCTATTTAAATTAATTCTCTAAAATGAAATTTAAAGGCAGTTCATCATTGAACTCAATAATGTCATCATCATGGCCGTAGCCAGGCTTTGAAAATTAATGATGTCCAGGTGGTTCTATAATAACCCCCTTATTATAGAATTGTGCTGTATAAACCCTATAAATACAATTAATGCGTTAGTTCAGTCAGGCCATGTTTTTGCTTTTTTTAGTCATGGCATCAGCCAACAGTAAGTTCTGTTCCTGACGTGTACCAATCCAGTGTTGACACCTATCACATGTGGTCTATTCCCATTCTTCAGCGTCTCTTCCATTCTATTGCTGTTTGCAATTAACTCCCTCCTCCATCCACAACTCCACCTGAACCTGTAATCTGATCTAACTTTGTCCTTTCTTTACAGTCACTTTATTGGAAGCAGTCTCTATCACGTTTGTTTACATAATAACTCATGTAATTGTGAATTGTAATTATGTATGCATATAATGGTTCTGTTCTGTACCCCAGTGGGGTTTGTCTTGCTGCTCTTCCCGCTCTGTCCAAGCATGGCTGTATGGACAGGTGTGTGGAGTGTTACCCAGAACATAACCACCACCTACACTAACTGTATGCAATATAATTGTCATAAATATACTTGACGGAAATGGTCCTGATTGAACCCTATTCATTGCATCAAAGTTTGTTAATACTTTACTATATTTATGGGGTGGATATTTTATCAGTTGTTTATTCATGCAACCATAGCTACATGTTGCTGTTATAGTTTTTATTTATAACCATTATGTAGCTGATAACTTTGTCTAGTGGGTGAAAGCAGGGGCGAAAAGTACAATTTTTCAGAAAAACATAATTGTAAAAGATAATGTTGTAGACAGAGATATATTTCTGCTGTGGCCAGTAACTCAGAAGTGTTTTCTGTCAATACCAGGTGGTATTTTGTAGAAATGTAGAAAGATTTCAGTATAATTTTACTTTGAACATAAGTTGCACATTGTTACTTTCGACACCGCCGGTTGGGACAAAAGTAACACAATATAAGTTGTTGTTTTTTTCTGTTACTTTATTAAGTGTACCTGACTATGACCTTGTTGATATGTTACTGCAAACATATTGTGCAAAAAAAATTATAAATTACATATTTTTATTTTAAATTTAAGTTTCATCGAAATGTCTCAAAACCTGACTGTACAAACTTGATTTTTTTTACATATATATATTTTTTTTTTTATTTCAGTGTATTTTTATAAAACCTTTTTTCAACAGAATGAACAATATAAAAACTGAATTGCATAAAGTCTAAACATAATGTAACATTAGGTCTATTCATGTTTCTATCCAGTTGTTTTTATGCATCAATTAAAAATGTGCATTAAAACATCTGGAAACAATTCAAATTCATATAGGTGGAGGTTTAAAAGGTAAAGTATGCCTAAAATCTAACTAAAGTAAATGCGACGTTGCAGCTGCCCAGAGAGTGATGTTCCTCTATGTCCAGAAAAGCCCTCTCATAAACATCTGGATAAACCTCTGTCTGTCTTTCTGACCCTCAGTCTTGACATATTCTTTTGGTATAATATGACATATGATGCAACTTGCATCATATATCATGCAAGATACAGAAATTCACAGTATAATATGCACCAGAACCAAATAAATACATCTTGTCACTGTAGTTTTCTTATCGAATGTCATATCTTGTCAGCAATACCCTGCCATGGACTTTTTTTAATCGGTGTATCCATTACAAAAACTTCACCCACCAAACCTAGATTGCAAAAGACAAGATTACAAAAGACAATCATTGACCATCAGTTTCAGTGGTGCAGAAGATAAATAGTGTGTCATGCATATTTTGACAGGACAGACCCAGGTTCAAATTTGCCTTTGGCGAACTGCTTTCTCCCTTTTCAAATCACATCAGAAAAGCATTTATTTTTAATGAAAAATAAGTGAATAATTTTGAAAATTGAAAGTTGAAAATAAAGTAGGCTATTGGGCAGGGTAAGGGTATAAAGTGTAGGGAGGGATTTATTGTCCCAATAAGGTGGCATCCATTTAATCATTTGAATTTTACACTTTACACTTACACTGTTTTATACTACAATACTGAGGTGCAGATAATTGCCACTATTTGCATAGCGGTATTATAAATGGCAGAAAATCCTACTATTTTAACATCTATAGCTATTTGCACTTCGTGTAAATAGCATATCTCAAAAAAAAATGCTGCTATTTGCACTTAGTGTAAATAGCTGCTGCCTTTTTTGATTACTGCCAGACTAATGCCGGCGATGCAATGTTGCCAAATATTGCTATTAAAAATAAAAAAAACCTATAGGCTAAATAAATAAAATAAACCCGAAATTATTTCAAATATTTTGGAAATTGAATAAGATAAAGTTATCGCTGACCCTAAACCGCAACTTCCTACTTTATTAAGTGTCAAATTAAGTGGAAAAAGTAGTCGCTTATAATAGCTGGATCTGTCAACACGGAGGCTGCGTCTCGCTCATAACTCTCTGAAGACTCGTTCACTTCAGCAGAGTCTCGCAGCGATCATTTTCAACGAATGCTAAACATTCTGAATTATACAAGCAGACATTCATATGAGGAGTTTAGAAGCAAATTAGTCAATCGGAGAACAAATTTTATTTTTGAAAATAAAAAAATTTACAGAGGTCCGGACCTCGTGACCTCATAGATGGCTAGTATCTGTGCAATCAAGTCAATGATATCACTATAAATGCAGTGACACCAACTAAGCAAGCCAGAGAAGAGAGCAGCAAGGAACCAAAACACCATCGGTGACAGAATGGAGGAGAAACCAGGCTCAGTTGGGGGCCAGTTCTCCTCTGACCAGACGAAACCAATAGTTTAATTCCAGGCTGCAGCAAAGTCAGATTGTGCAGAAGAATCATCTGTTTCCTGTGGTTTTGTCCTGATGGTCATCTGAGACAAGGTCTTTACAGGGGATCTGTATCTGGGGCTCTAGTTGTCCTGGTCTCCACTGTCTTTCAGGGATGTAGAGGTCCTTTCTAGGTGCTGATCCACCATCTGGTCTGGATACGTACTGGATCCGGGTGACTGCAGTGACCCTCTGATCTGGATATAGACTGGATCTGGTGGCTACGGTGACCTCGGAATAAGAGAAAAAAAGACTAATATTAACGTAGATGCCATTCTTCTAATGATGTAGAAAGTACATTGGGTGTTATGGGAAGTGTACGGATTTGGATATTAGAAGCATATTAGTGTATTATGTGTAAGCCAGGTTAAAGAGATGGGTCTTTAATCTAGATTTAAACTGCAAGAGTGTGTCCCGAACAATGTTAGGTAGGTCATTCCAGAGTTTAGGCGCCAAATAGGGAAAGGATCTGCCGCCCGCAGTTGATTTTGGTATTCTAGGTATTATCAAATTGCCTGAGTTTTGAGAACGCAGCAGACATGGAGGAGTATAATGTAACAGGAGCTCACTCAAATACTGAGGTGCTAAACCATTCAGGGCTTTATAAGTAATAAGCAAGAATTTAAAATCTATACAATAGGGAGCCAGTGCAGCATTGACAGGACCGGGCTAATATGGTCATACTTCCAGGGCTGGGGAGTACCGAAATACATTTAACGGTGTTGCGTATTTAAAATACAAAATGATTAACTGTATTTTGTTAGAATTACATTTTAAATAAGGGGTAATCAGATTAGAGTTACATCTGAAAAGTATTTTAGATTACCAGTGATTACTTTTAGTTTGATGTAATTTATTAATTTAATATGCAAGTAAACAGTTTGGGGGTTTCAACCAATACTCGACTGATTTTCCGTTGAAACAAACAAACTGCGTGCAGCAGCTGTTCATTTAATAACTAATGAGCGATACATGCTCATAACGACACAACCTAGAACTCACACTTTGCATTCAGTTAACTGATCCATACGAACCATGCATGAAATAAAAGTTTATAAAGTCAAACGATAGTTTTAAGTGCTTTACAGATGAACTTGAAGTATTTATTCATTCGAAATGCTCAATAACACATAATCTTTGGCTCGGTAATGTAAGTTCACGATCGATTCGTGAACAGATGATTCTTTTGAGTCAGTCTTTTAAAATAATAATTTATTTTGTTTAACAAAACCAGTGTGGGGAACCAACTGAGGTGCAGGGCAAAATCGCTAGCCTGATGTTCCGGGGCTGTTGTGTTTTCCAGTCGGGCTCCAAAATATATCACCGCCCTGACCGACGAGCTATCTTGAATAGGGCTGTGAATCTTTGGCAAGGCAGCGATTCAATTCGATTACGATTCATAGGTTTTCATAGGATTCAACAATTTTTGCAAATTTAGAACGATTCAATTCGATTCGATTCACAATTAAATTCGATTCGATTCGATTATAACGATTCGATTCTGCATTCTTTAAGTGCATTCATGGGATTATTTAAATGCTTCTACTAAATTCTTTAAATGCTTAGTCAGGGGGCAAATTACAGTAGCATTTATGGTTAGAGAACCATAGGTTAGAAAAATAACAAAAAAACTTTTGTCCATTGTTAAATGCTAGTTTAATGATGCATGACATGGCATACGTAAAAATGTATGTAAGCCAAGTTTTTAAAAAAAGAGCTTAAAGAGTATTATGTATAAGCTAACATTTTGTCACACCAGGGGCGTAGCCATAATTTCAGAAGTGACAGAAATGTCAAATACAATCATTTTATGTATGTAGCCTATATAATAATAATAATAATAATTATTATTATTATTATTATTATTATTATTATTATTTTATTTTTTTACAAGGAATTATCTTCTATTTTAATGACTTTTAATTAATAATAAATCAAATACACTGCTGGACAATAATCAATCATTTGTAATCGATATTTTTTCCTAATAGCAATTTTATGATTGTTTTATATACTAGGCTACATTTAATTAGCAATTATTTAAATATTCTGCACAGAATAACGTAGAAAATATATTTTATGGTTTCTGTACTGTAATAAATGTCAATTAGCACTGCATCATTCATAAATTGTTTGTGGGGTTTTTTTTGTTTCATCAGTTCATTCTGCTTTTATTCAGTTTAGCTGCAGATATAGCCTGGCACGTCTATGAGGAGAGGGGGTTCGGCGAAAAATCGGCAGCTGTCAGCAGGAAGTGGCTGTCACTGGCAGCAGGAAGTGGCTGCCAATAAAACCGGATGGCAGCTGTCGCTAATACCCGGAAATTGGAGGAGGCTGCCGGCGGCAACAAGACAAATAAATAATTATATACACTTATGATTATGTTTAATACTTTTTTTAAATAAGTATAAAGGTCAGTATTGTATATTATTTGATTTAAAATATTGATCAAATATAAACAAAGAAATAAGATCATTTTGCTAAACGTTAATTTCCAGCTGAATGTTTATGCATGCATTTATCATTGTTTGTGTGAAATAAAACAATTTATATTTATTTATATACGAGAGTGGCACTTACTGGGTGTATGTTGTATATTTATTATAGGCTATATACACAAATGACTGAAAAGAGAGAAGTCTCAGAGACCTTTATTTAAAATCATAATTTGCGGTTATATTTGTAGTATTTCAAGAAACAACTAATATATATATATATATATATATAGTAGCTGTTAAATTTGTAACTGGGTTAGTAAGTTGTCAAAGTCAGTGCTTTACAATGTAAACGGTATAAAATATATCCAGTAAGCAAGTGTAACGGATCTTTGGGACCTGCTGCTAGCCAATATTATGTAATTAATATTAGCTATAATAAATTGAATAGGTAGCTATGGAAATAAACAATATAGGCTAGTTAAATCACAGAAGTCTAAATTCGGCTATAGGAGCTGGTGGTCAGTAACACAGAAACACGATTTTAAATTTGGTGTAGGTACCATGTATTAAAGTGATTAAACAATATTTACAACCAAAAATAATGAAAGAAAAAACATAGGAAAAACACAAAATATTTACAGACTGCAGTTCAACCGATTATAATCAAGTGCACTTTGAGGTTATTGTTTAAGTAAGATATAACAACAGAAATTACAGCAAATACCACACACAAGAGCAAAAAGAAAAAGGAAAAAACTGTCCCAGCGATGTTTGATTTCTTGAAGACTAACACGACAAACCCACAAGAGTTTTATGAGAAAGTATATTAATAAGTCCATTGGTTATTGTCCAGGGAAAGGATGTGCATGTGGGACTGAAGCGCTAGTCTATGGAGACGTGTGTTGGGGACAGGCTGCAGACAACCTGTATTAGTAGATGCTGCTCAGATGTTAGGCTCCTAGCCATAGTAATTCAGCTCGCCATCATTCATCTCTAGACAGAGAGAGAGAACCTGGCCTGTGGTGCAACAACAGGACCAGTAAATAAGGCTAATTTGGAACTAAGTTTGCATTAAACTTTAGCTAATTCCAAACTCAAATATAATTTCCATGTGTACACAATTCTAAATCATTACAAAATCATTAAATGTACAAGCTACAAATAATAAACATTAAGTGCCTGACAACATAGTCAAAAGTGCAATATTAAAGTTGTATTGCCTGCACAAAGTTCAAATAATTAATCCAACAGTACTGTAATCTAAATTTTCATAACACATGTAAACACACTTAGTGCAAACAAATATATTTATAAAGCAAAAACAGTGGCATACTTCACAACAGCATAAAAGGAATCAACTAGAGCAGCCAATGTTAAAGCTAACACTAATGCTAATGTTCAGCTCTGCTAACTTAATATGTTAGCCTCTAGCATGTAGGTCATTCATTCAGATTACTCACCAGTTCCTCTATGTAAACATAACCTGATGGCAGTGACGAATTCCCTGCAGCCAGTTAAGTTGTTCTAAAAGTTACAATGATATACTTAACTTAAAAACATGAATTGAGCACCAGAGTGAGTAGTTTGTATGACACAAACCGGTCCACAACTGTCGATCGGCTTCCCCACACCTCTGAATGAGGAAGACGCCACAGCCTGATTAAACACCTGTGCTCAATTGCGTGATTGGCTAAGCTCAGTCAATTGACTGGGGTTACGTGAAGTCGCAGGGCACGTACTCCACACAGGCAATTTAAAGGGACGGGGACAGCAGAACCAATATACAAACATTTAATATATATTTTGAAAGATTTTAACCTGGGTTACACAAGCAGACTAAAATATCATTCAGAATCACTAACAACAATCCGGAGGTATTTTCAAGACTCTTAGATCAGAACTGATGAGGTATACGGAGTTACTTCTCCAGCATCTTGCACCAATCACTGTAAAACCCAGGGTGGATGTGCATCTCTCCTCATTTTCCTCTTGCAACATGGTCAAATCAAGCATCGTTTATTTATATAGTGCTTTTAATAATACAGATCAAAGCAAAGCAACTTTACAGTATTAAATAGGAAAATAGTGTGTCAGTCAATAATGCAGAAGGACATTAGTAAACTCAGTTTTTAGTCAGTTTAAAAGGCAGTTTATCATTGAATTCAGTGATGTCATCCTTCAGCTCGATTCAGTTTAAATAGTATCTGTGGAATCGTTTGCAATCATGTCAATGATATCACTGTAAATGAAGTGACCACAACGAAGCAAGCCAGAGGCGACAAGGAACCAAAACTCCATCGGTGACAAAATGGAGAAAAAACAAGGTCTTTACAGGGGATCTGTATCTGGGGCTCTAGTTGTCCTGGTCTCCGCTGTCTTTCAGGGCTGTAGAGGTCCTTTCTAGGTGCGATCCACCATCTGGTCTGGATACGTACTCGATACGGGTGACTGCAGTGACCTTCGAATAAGAAAGAAACAGATTAATATAATTGAAGATGTTAATATCTATACAATGTTTGATAGGGAGCCAGTGCAGTGTTTACAGAACTGGTCTAATCCGGTCATACTTCCTGACTCTAGGAAGAACTCTAGCTGCTGCATTTTATTATTCATAAGAAAATGGTGACTTTAATACCTAAATTGCTTTATTAACAGTAGACATGCATGCACAGCCATATTAATGATTATTCCCATTGCATCTTGTCATCATGTACAGAGCAGTGATTACATTTTCATGCATAATTTGCACACCTGGTAAGCAGTTGTTGTAAACCTCGTCACAGTGTCTGCAGGGTGTACATTTTGTTGAATTCCTGACATGGCTTAGACTTGTTCTCCATTTTGTTCCACCTGTATATTGAGATGAGTAGCATGAAAACAGCATTATTCAAAGATAAACATTCAGACATGGCAACTGAGAAATGTAATGTTATGGCACCTTTTTAAACCTCTAATCAAATATGTAAAAGAAAATACTCCGTCAAGCCAGCTGGATTGTGCCCTCTTTCGAAAGGAGTCTGTATACAGTACAGCAGACTTCTGAATTTGGAACAAACCAAAGACGGACTTAGTAATGTAGCATCACCCCTCCTCCAGGATCACGTAAAGAAGAATTTCCAACAGGACAGCATCTGGCAACTATTGGGTATTACAAAAAAAAAAAAAAGGTGTCAGTGCCATGGTTTTGTCTCAAGATGCACATCAGTAATTTTTTTTTTTCTAAATGCATGTTTACAAAAGCTACTTCAATGTTCTAAATTTAACTACAGCCTAATCCTGGCTTAATCCAAGCCCTGTCTGTGAAACTAGACCTAAGAGTTATAAGGAATTATGAACCGGTCCATTATATTTTGTATAGATAAAAAAAAAAAAAAAAAAAAAAAAAAAAGATTGTTTTGCATTCACATTCTTACAACTTCAACTGGTACACAGAACAGTTCTGCACATGCATAGTATTAGAGAAAACACACCTCAATAGTGCAAAAAAAAAAAAAATTCTTCCTTTAAGAACTCTTAGGTTAATGTATATCACACAATCTCCTGAAAGACTTAACATGCAAAAATATATGGTTAGTGTTGCACATTTATCTTCTATCATTCCAGTCAAACAACATTCTTTTATATTATTCAATAAACTGTTAACACGCTAACAAACGTTAATATGTAATGGTACGTCAAACGTAATTTGAAGTTAATGGTAGGCCCCTAACAAGGTACACAAACAATGTTGCTACCACTAATTAGATTTCATTGAACAATTAAACCAAAGTAGGCACCAAGTCTACCAAGTCGTTCACCAAGATAACAATTAAAATCAAACTTACAACGCAAAAAAACATTAATTACTCCGATGACTAATTTCTGAACTTACCGTTTGATCAATCGCAACCATTACTGAAGCGTTTGGGTGCATTTATATCCGATTGGTTGCGCCCACGTTGGTCGATACTGATTGGCTCCCACGTTACTGCCTTCCGGCTGTCAATGGCAGCCACTTCCTGCTGCCAGCTGCCGATTTTTTATCTGAACCCCTGCTGTCTATGAGAGCAGATCGCTTCTCTTTCAGTGCGAAAACGTCTTCATCTCTATTTAACTTTTCCTCTCCATCAGCAAATGATTCTGAGAGAAAACGCGCCAGATGTCTGTTTGCTAATGAAACAAACGCTACTTTCATGAATCTGATTATCAGATAAATCTCACGCTCTTATTTCAAGGTCGTTGTTAAGGTCGGGAGGTCGTGGCCTAATGGTTAGAGGGTTGGACTCCCAATCGAAGGGTTGTGAGTTCTAGTCTCGGGCCGGACGGAATTGTGGGTGGGGGTAGTGCACGAACAGCTCTCTCTCCACCTTCAATACCATGACTTAGGTGCCCTTGAGCAAAGCATCGAACCCCCAACTGCTCCCCGGGCGCCGCAGCATTAATGGCTGCCCACTGCTCCGGGTGTGTGCTCACAGTGTGTGTGTGTGTGTGTGCATTTCGGATGGGTTAAATGCAGAGCACAAATTCTGAGTATGGGTCACCATACTTGGCTGAATGTCACTTCACTTTCACTTTAATGCTGTGGTTAATTTTAAAAGTTTCCTTCGTATATTCGGTTCATCCGCATCCGCAAAACATTTATCATTCAATGGATCTGTGCGTATGATTTAGACACTTACATTTCTGCTCCGTCCATGCAATAAATACAGCTGTCGATGGCTCCGGCACTGGCCACGAGTCCTATAGATCACACGTCAGCTGCGTCAGAGACGAACGGAGCGCGAGCGCAATCCTGTGACAGTCTCAGGCGGTAAACAGTGGAGCGCGTGAAGGACAGATAAGAGGCACGTTTCACGAACACTCTTCAAGGTCTCCATTAATTCGTGCGTGTAGTAATTTAATGTGTATACATTTTGAAAGCATTGAATCGCTATAGAAATCGCGATTCATTCGATTCTTAGCATTTTGAATCGATTGCTGTTCAAGATCGGGCGATTCACGATTCAAAAATCATGTTTCAAGATCGATGCATATGAATCAACAGGGTTTGTAATCGATGCATCGAGAAAATTAGTGAATCGTTACACCCCTAATCTTGAATAGTGATGTAAAATTCCTAACTTGATTTGCGTTGTTCCCTCGCTTGATGGGGTGAAACGGATCGAAGTTGATCGTTCACCTTTGACCCCCCCCCCCCCCCCCCCCGAACACACCCCCTGCCACACACACACAGACTCCTTATCCCTCCTCATCACTACATCTGATTTATTTACAACAAGCAAAAAACAATAAACTTGTTATTCCTTACTGTCTGTTCATTCAGAAACAGTGAATAATACTGCACACTGGAATATTTTCTATGCAGTTTACTGTCCATTGGACTAGTGTGAATGATGTTCATTTGTTCATAGTTTCTGCCTATAGTGTACATACACTTATTACATAATCCATCTGTATAGTATCTTCATAGTACACATATCTGTATATCATGTTGATAATATTTAAAACCTGTAAATTATGTCCATAATACTTATCTGTAAAGTTATTGAACATATTGCAGAGTTTGTACTTACTGTTTATTGCACTTCTGGTTAGATGCTAACTGCATTTTGTTGCCTTGTACCTTACATGTGCAGTGACAATAAAGTTGAATCTAATCTAACCTAAATCTAATCAGTGTAAAGTGTTCATGCTTTGTTTATAAATATTTTACCTTTTTCTACACCATTGTTTCTGTTCTCATCAAAACGGTAATTTCAGTTCCTGGTTCTCTGAAGCCCTCCCTCAGAAACAGGGGCGGACTGGCCATCTGTGTGATCTGGAGAATCACAGAACGGCCGGTACTCCTGGACGGCCACTTCCCACCAAGCACGCAGTCAGGTATTTTTCCCCCACTAATCTGTTTTACACCCCGGTACTGTAGGAGGCAGCAATGCACCTTTAAGTTGGATGCTGTGCCAGCCAAGTAAGGAGAAGAAGTGGAAGAGTAGGAAGAATCCAACAGCAAAGACGTTAGACAGAAGTAGCATAGAAACAAACAAACAATATGCATAATGCGGCCGTGGGTAAAAAACGGTAAGAAAAGGGTGGGGCTGAGAAGGAGAGAAAAAAATGCGGAATTTAGATACTCAAGCCGCTAAATGTCGCAAACTAACTGAAATACATAGCAATATTTTCCAGCAGCATCACCTCAAAACTAAATTAAATATTAGCAGCAGTGAAGAAGTGAACCAGACAGCTATGCACCAACATCCCACCAGTGATGATGGACAGAAAGATGAGCTGGTTCCACAGGCAGATCCAGGGCAAGTACAGTATTTTTCGGACTATAAGTCGCACCTAAGTATAAATCACATCAATCCAAAAATATGTCATGACGATGAAAAAAACACATAGAAGTCCCACTGGATTGTAGTATGTCGCATTTATTTAGAACCTAGAGAAAACATTACCGTCTACAGCCGCGAGAGGGCGCTCTATGTTTTCAGTGTAGACTACAGGCGCACTGAGCAGTAGTGATGCGCGGGTCTGGGTTTTTTCCAACCTGCGGGTCCCGCATTTTTGAATTTATTTGGCCCGCCCCGCAAATAATGTAACATTTCTTGATCACGGAAGTTACGTTGCTACTTACACCTTCATATCGTAACCTTATCAATATAGGCTAAAGGCAATTGCACTATGAGGGTTCGTTCGTGAACAAATCATTTAGGTGAATGAATCGTTCTCGTTTACGTAATCCACTGACCATAGACAGTAAAAGACTCATTTATCGTTCAATGAAGTTCCTCCAACAGCAGCGCGCGGGTGCGGCGCGGCGCTATTATCAGCGCTTGCGCAGCTCGTGAACAGCTCTGTGAACTGTTTTATCCTTTCAAAAAGAGTTACTCAAGATGTGACGGAGCATGTGACTTGTTGAATATAGTGAACGAATACGATCTTCTCGTAGGTGAAAGAGTTGAATGAACTGATACGTTCGTGAATAAAATGAATGAGAGTATACCGGGTCAGTGAGCCAAGCATGTAAACCTCGATCAGCAATCAGCATATACAAAGCGCAGTTATAGGTGCACATACGCATACAGTACATAACTCCATGTTTAATCCCCGATAAAACCTTGTGCTTTGTTAATCTGAACAATTTATTTAGACTATTTAATGCGATCATGCACACACGTTAATAAAGCCAAATCAGTTTTTGTCACAAGAAAATACGTTCGTTGACTTAAGACATAACACATAAGACACTCTTTTTCGCCAACTGCTGGCGTATTTGTGTAATATGAAGAAATGGTCAGTGAATGAATAATTTTGGTTAACGAACTGAAAATCAGCGAATCTCTTGAAAGAATCAAAATTTCCACCACTAAATTCCATGCAACATAAATGGATTTAAAAAAATATATTTTTTAGTGACCCGCCCCGCAATAAATGCCAATTTCTTAACCCA
Organism: Carassius gibelio; assembly: GCF_023724105.1. Taxonomy (NCBI): domain Eukaryota; kingdom Metazoa; phylum Chordata; class Actinopteri; order Cypriniformes; family Cyprinidae; genus Carassius; species Carassius gibelio. The sequence goes on along the minus strand of NC_068395.1, from coordinate 2,242,148 downwards.
TCTGTACTATAATTTTCTGTTTTCTGGGGTAAAAAAAAGAGTGCACTCTCAAGAAGGGATTTTCATGCTTGAGATTTGTATCATTGCCTGATATTGTATTTAACCTGATTATAATTCTCACTGGAAATCTTATTACATACCAGTTTCCATCTAACTTGTGTTGTCTGTTGCTTCTCACTACAACCTGCTACCTCTTTTACGACTCTTAAAATCTTCTGATAAATCTATTTGCACCAACAGCAATTCATTTAATTAATGAATTGTTAAATTCTTTAAACACCTGTTACAAAGATATTTAAGATTGGTTTAAAAAAAATAAATGTGTTTGTCAATAATCACAGATGAATTATATTCACTTTAAAAAATACAATATACCTGCTTTTATCATTCAGTCTTGTCCAGAGAATGTTATTTGGGGCATTTTCACCAAAAGGTGACCAGTTTACACCCCTGGTCTTAGCAAACACCACATACACATTCTCACAGGCACTACAAACTCATACACATGAATAAGAACAACTTACCACATCCTTCCTAAATGTACACTTCACATCTTAATGGGGTCACATGATGCAATTTCAAGTTTTCCTTCCTCTTTGGAGTGTTACAAGCTGTTCGTGAATGGATAACCTGCAAATACTAGAGTCTCAAACCTAAATAGATATTTTTTATAAAAGTTAAGACTCATCCACAACCCCCTAAAATGGCTCTTTTAAGCATAAATATTTGCATAATGCCACCCAAATGTTCACACAAAGAGAGAAGGCGTAGCTTTATTGTAGCTGCCACCACCGGCGCCATGTTGTGAAGATGCTGTGTGTTTCATTGCGAAAGGGAAAAATACTTTGTTTAGCCTTCCAAAAGAGGCCCCATCTAGAAATCAGGGGTTAAGTTGTATTTACAACACTGTTCCAGAACAGTTCAACCCAAATATTCAGATGTGTGCAGCGCATTTTATGGAGGACTATTTCCTGAACTCTTCCTTGAAATCCTTGCAGTCAAGCAAACACAAACAAATACACAATCGTTGCACTAACCGTATGCTGACACTCTTCTCTGCTCCAGAGGTCCTTTCACAGTCTCTCTGCTGTCTTTATTAACAGCAATGAAGGCTGTATGAACACTGCTCACTCCTGCCTGAACACTGAGCTCCACCATCCTGCTCCTGATGCCCTCAACATCTGCAGCACCTGACCTCTCCTCCTGCTCCAGAGAACGGATCAGGGTCCGAGCCGCCAGCCGGTGGATGGACAGCCTGCAGAAACATGGAGCAAATGTGTTGGATTAGAAAAGAAAACACTCTGTGTCACTCCAGGGGCCTGTACCATGAAGCTGGATTAGGTGGCTAGCCAGCTATGTTTCAGCTTAGTTTCCGCCAACCCTGGGTTTTAGGTACTATGAAAGTAGCTCGGCTTTAATCGGTGTTCGTTACCATGGTATCTTACGCTGCACGGCTAACCTGCTCCGGGTCAGGTTATGTTCTAGATTCAAGATCTCAGACTGAAGGTGAACCAATCAGATGTGAGAGAAGTGACACATGTCTGACACAAAGTAACTCCAGTTTATCTTGCTCCAAATTAAAGGTCACTTATACTAAAAAAAAAAAAAAAATATATATATATATATATATATATATATATATATATATAAATATATATATATATAGAAGTCTGGCTTTAATGATAATAACTGAGTCATTTTATGATTGATATAATTATTGTGATTCATATTATTATTTATCTCTTACACACAAGCAATTTTACAAATCTGAACTTACATGTTCAAGTCTCTATCACTATATATTTTCAAATGTATAAACTAAGTTAACAAGTTCCACTTGTGACTACACTGATGGAGCAAGATCATTTACAATTTACAATTTACATTTTACAATATTCTTCAATCTCTTAACCTTTAGCAAAACCTTTAACCTTTAGTTTTGAATCTCGCTGGGTCTCTCACGAGAAGTAAATCAAACTTGCTTTGTTTTGCAAGGCTTGTGATTGGCTGTTCGCCAGTGATGTCACACATTCATGTGCACGCGCTCCACAAACTCAGGATCAAAGCCTGAATTGACAAAGAAAGTTGATGAACAGCATCATGGTACCAACAAATCCGGATTGGAGAGGTTTGGTTTTGTCAACTCAAAACTAATCCTGTAACTCTGAATTTGTTCAGCTACCATCATGGTACAGGACCCAGTTCAATGAGTTTTATGTGTTACCCAGTTTCCTCAGTGGGTTTGAGGCAGAAGTGGACCTGGTTTGTTACCGGTTGATCTTTAAGACTGTATTTGACGGTCACTGTTCCCTCAGAGCATCCTGAACTCTGTAAGAGAGAGAAAAGACAGATTTTCACAAGCTAAATGAGAGAAACCGGTCTAATTGTAATTATAGAAATACATGTAAAATGATGCACACCTGGTGGGGCAGTGGTCACTCCTGCCTCCACTATAGCAGAGGGCTGATGGGTATCCTGATAGAACACAAACAGCTCAAAGTCCTTATCAAACATGTGACCAGGACTCAGATTCACCTGCACACATAAACAACACATGCTTCAAACTGCTCTGCTCACACATCCAGATAAACACATGAAGACACACAGTACCGTGGCCTGAGTGTGATCAGACTGCAGGAACACTAGAGGATCCAGAGAGCAGTTGGACTCTAGTTTGGAGATGGGCTTTGGAGAGCTCACATGGACACTGAGAGTCAGCGTGTAGGGAACAGCTCCACATCCTGATGAAATCTCTGAGACGATACCAGCACCTGAACCTGACACACACACACACACACACACACACACACACAGAGTGTGTTAGAATAAGCTTCTCTCCTCTAATAAAGTGTGTGTCAGAGCTGCTGCAGTACCTGCTGGTGTGTATCGGGGGTTGAGTACAGCCGGCAGACAGAAGCGCAGCGAGTGGTCGGCCTGAACAGCGAGCTCAGTGATGTAGATGATGGTGACAGCAGCGTTCTGACCCGCCGACAGACACCCCACACTCAGTCTGAACACATCAGGACTCTCTGCGCTCTCTTCCAACAGAAACGCCTGCTGACCCGAACTCACAGCATCATCATACTGATCCCGCGCCTGCAAGATACAGTTTAATTAAAAGGTGACGTGTAGTATGAATATACAAATCAAAGTCCTGCAGATTTCTATTTGGACTCACGCTTTCTCTGTCCTGCACCTCTGCCACAATCTCCTGCTCTCCGATCTTGGCACTGAAGTGGCAGACAGCAGCATCAGCAGGCAGAGGGAAGACGAACAAGGCCTCCAGGGGGCGCTCTTCCTCATTCACATACTGCAGAGTGGAGGAGACTGTGGCTACATGATCCTGAACCCGAACCTGCACCGAGATGCTCTTCAGAGGCACTGAGTCACACAACAACAACACAACAACATCACAAATACAGCTCAAAAACAGCAGAACAACATTACATATACTCCTCACATACAGCTAGCTCTCTGGGAGATAAATATTGGCTTTAATAAAATAAATAACTGAATAGGAGGACAAGGTGTGACAAAATAATGTTAACAAAATAATTTTCTTATACTCGGAGTAAAACATAAATTATGTTAAATACTGAGATAAATAAACTCTTACGACCAATTTTCCTTATGTCAAAAATAGCTCAGGTCTCCTATGCATTATTCATTTTTTAATTTAAGAAACAGGTAACAGCAAACAGGTGAATTCGTACCTGCCTTATTTTTCGCAGTTAGAAGACCGCCAGGGGCGGGTCTACGTGGTGGCCAGGGGGGGCACTGGCCCCCCCTGAAATTCGATTGGCCACCCCAGGTGCCCCCCCTATAAGATGTCTTGTGATTGGTGAAGTTCGCGATTCAAAGAAGTGCAGCGTCTTCAAAGAAACAACGCTCGTCGCGATATTGGACTTAATTAATTAATTCTTGACCTGGGTCTTCAGTCTGTGATTAACTCACCTCGTGTCTGACAAGTCTTCGGGTTCAAATCATTCCTTAATCACGTGACAGACCTATGCGCTATTTCTGACATTTCTGTCACTGTGTTTTTGTTACTGTTTCTTGGGGATCTGTGGTGTTATTATTTTATAAATAAATAAAACCTTTTTATAAATAAAACATTGATTAATTTGTCTTTTTGACTGTCTATCAGTAAATAAACACTAGGCTATATAATAATATAATAATCCAAGTATTTATAGCCTAGTTTAATTTTTAATCCATTTTTAATAATATATGTATAAGATGCTTGCTCAAAAAGGACATAATGACATAAATTAAAAGCAAACAACATTTTGAATCCTAAACAAGTAACACTACAGTTCTATAGTCTAATCTGAAGGGTGAACTCAAAAGACATAAATCATACAACACGGTCATTTTTGAAGATTAGAATCCACTGTAAAAAAAAACAAAAAAAAAAAAACAATCAAAGTGATGTCGCCGTCATAGAGACGACTCGTTCTTCCCTAGTCACATTAAAGATTCGTCGTTCAAGAACGACACATCACAAGACACCAAACAAAGCAAAAGAGCTGGTAGGTAACCTTTATGTATGGTTTAAAATGTTTGTATGGTTTTCTCAGATCAATGTTTTTACCCCGTCAGGCTCTGCTCGCGTTGGTCGTGGTTGATTTCAATCGAATGTTCAGTCAACGTTTAATAAAACACAATAAAAGTAAAATACGCTGGGGGGCTATCAAACAATAAACAGTCATGTTGATTTGCATATTTTGTATCAGTTTATTTTGTGACAGTGACCACATATAGCAAGATTGCACCAAATGACAATATGCACAGAATGTTCCATAATAATAATTGTCTGGTGACACGTTACTTGTTAATGCATGAGAGTAAGTCAGTTAGAGAGTCAGTTAAATTGTCAGGCCTAACTTAACCATTTACACATGAAATGTTGTGGATGCATTCTGTGCATTTCATTTACAATTTGATTTTTTTTTTTTTTTTTTTTTTTTGAGATTGAGAAAAACAGACACACATGAGTGTTTCTTTTGAAGGCAGGGAAGAGAGCAGTGGCAAGCCATGAAAAGAAGTAAAGATATAGGGAGTTTCTTTCAATGAAAAAAAAAAATAAATAAATATATGGGATGACAAAAACTAAATTAATAAAAAATGTGCTTTATTACTGCATTTGTTTACAAGTAACTTATTCAAGTTAATAATAATAATAAAATCAATAGGATATACGTAATACACTGTAGAATTTCGCTTTTTTTTTTTTTTTTGGCCACTGGCGGCCACCCCATTAGGAGGCAGTGCCCCAGCATGGCCCCCCCACTGAAAATGCTCTAGACACGCCCCTGAAGACCGCAGATCTCCATCCTGACGCTCCGGAGAAGAAATGACGATTTTTTTCTTCAAATCGAAAGTGAAACTAAAACACCTAAACTACTGTCTTTATATCTGCTTTAAATATTCACCTATGGATTCATTACAATGAAATGATTAGATCGGTGCTTCTTAAATTTCTAATGCGGTCAAAGTCGCTGAATCACTATAAGACCCCTAGCAGATATAAGACCCCTAGTCATGCCTCATGAATATTAATTGCATTGTACGCAGAAGCGCCGTGTCCACGTTTGATTCATGAATATTAATTAGGTTACGTTCGGAAAAGCCTTGTTTTAATCGTATTTAAATTCAACAGAATGGATAGTTATTTGGTTAACGTAATTTTCCTCTAACCTTTTCGACAAACAGTTATTCTAATTTTCATCAATATTTATTTTACCTAATTTCACGTTTTAAATATTGAAACCCATATTTAACACTTTGATTCTACAGCAGTGAGAAAGTATCCTGACTGAGTGAATGAGGAACAACAGTTTTATTAAATCACTGATAGACAGACAAAATCCAGGAGAAAAGTCATTAGAAAAAAAAATTATTAATTCGGGTATTAATTTCATTTAAATTCAAAACAGCAAACATCTTGGAAACATTATTATATATGTTTTTTACTTTGGTACATAAAACTCAAATGGTGCAGGTCACATATATAGAATTTGGTTTAGAATAGAACAAAATACAACTTTACTAAACTAAATTTTACTGAGACAAGAACAAGACCCATCTCTTTAACCTGGCTTACATATAATACACTAATATGATTTTAATATCCAAATCTGTTAAAGGATTTTTAGGCTTCACATAACACCCAATGTACTTGCTACATCATTAGAAGAATGGCATCTACGCTAATATTAGTCTGTTTCTCTCTTATTCCGAGGTCACCGTAGCCACCAGATCCAGTCTGTATCCAGATCAGAGGGTCACTGCAGTCACCCGTATCCAGTACGTATCCAGACCAGATGGTGGATCAGCACCTAGAAAGGAACTCTACTGCCCTGAAAGACAGCGGAGACCAGGACAACTAGAGCCCCAGATACAGATCCCCTGTAAAGACCTTGTCTCAGAGGAGCACCAGGACAAGACCACAGGAAACAGATGATTCTTCTGCACAATCTGACTTTGCTGCAGCCTGGAATTGAACTACTGGTTTCGACTGGTCAGAGGAGAACTGGCCCCCAACTGAGCCTGGTTTCTCCCAAGGCTTTTTTCCATTCTGTCACCGATGGTGTTCCTTGCTTCGGTCTTCTCTGGCTTGCTTAGTTGGGGTCACTTCATCTACAGCGATATCGTTGACTTGATTGAAAATGATTGCACAAATACTATTCAAACTGAAATGAGATGATGTTATCCATGAATTCATGTATTATTGACTGTTTTCCTAATTAATGTTTGATTTACAACTCTTGATTGGACTGCCTCTGACTTGATACCTCCAATAGCCAGTGACAGCCAGTAAGTGTCACCTACTGGAAGTAAAATTACCACAAAATTGGAAGGAGGTTCCAATACGTAAACTTGGGAAAAATTATACAATTCCTGGAAAATATAGACCGAATTGCTTTGACGTCTAATATTGGTAAGATAATGGAAGAAATGGTGGATGAATGGTTAATGTATCATGTGGAAAATATTAAATTGTTATCCAAATATCAGAGTGTTTTTGGAGAGAGAGAAATACAATAGATCCGGCTGTGTGTTTAGAAGACGAAATAAGGAAAGCACAAATAAATAGAGAGAGTGTAGTGGCTGTCTTCTTCGACATAAAGACAGCGTATGACATGATGTGGAGAGAAGGGATGTTAATCAAATTATGTAAGTTGGGTATTACAGTTTTTTTCAGTCGCTAACAAGCATTTGTCCAAGCAGTTGTCACATTTTCAAAACTCTAAACACAATTAGCACAGCATCTGTCTATTGTGGCCATACCATTCACACATTTCATGTCGTTTTCACACAATATGGAGTCATTGAACACATTTCCACAATGCTTACATTTTCTGAACAGACAAGCTATACCTCCCAACAAATTTATGGATCGTTTTTGTAGTATTTACAAATGTTAACACACAACATCCCACAATAGCAAAAACAATGTTTCAAACCTCCCTTACGAAAGGAAAATATATTTACCAATATATTTCTTAAAATATATTGTGATATATTGTAATATATTTTTATTTTCTAATATTTTATATATTTGAATACATTTAATAATATATTGATGATACATATATTATATAATATATTACAAAATATACAAATGATTGCCGCTTTCAATATATTGGAAAAAATAAATATATATAATAATATATGCCTAATATATTGCATGATATTTTCCAATATACTGCAATATATTTTTGTTTCATAAGGGCTTAGATACAGTATAAAAACCTCTGCTTCCGCGATGAAATCAGTTCAAAAACAATTTATCTTAGCTGATTTATGTTGTGTAAATTGGGCCAACCACTCTGAAGAGTGATATTTTTGGAAACAGAAACAGAAAAAGACAAACACTGTAATGTATGGACGAGGAAGAGTAAGAGCAAGGGCCCAGTGAGAGGAGCAGTGAAAGATGCAGTGAGAGGAGCAGTGAGAGGAGCAGGAGCAGTGAGAGATTTTTTTATCTGGGCTTTTTGCTGTTGTTGTTTTTTGTTCAGAATGTGTTTTCATGTGTTTCATGGATATTTTTTTCACTGTAAGCAATACTGTCAAACCTTTTCTGTTCTATCATACCGTGTTTCTACTGTACCTCCTGCAGTTACCAGTAATGGAAAAAAATAGCTTTTTACTGGAATGATTTTGAATGTGAACATTACTGTACATTTGGACATACAGTTCCTAACCAAGAAATTTAGTGTAAAACAGTGAATTGCATGTTCTGCATGCAAATACCTATAAAACTGAGACTGAAAAGTCTATGCAGTTTTTGTAATGTCAACAATAGCCAGTATTTTTAAACCTGGTTTACTTTGATTGACTGCATGTACCTTTTGAGGTGAAAACAAGTGTTATTCTTTGACAGGATAATTTAATTTTGAGTCATATTTCCAGTGTTTTGGTAAAGTTGGTGTGTGCAGAGAAAGATGTGTTCTATTTTGAAATGAAGATTTAGTATATATTTAACAAAATGTGTTTTTGAGAAGAAAATTATCCATTTGGCCAATTGTGTTTTGTAGGTGTTAGTCTGTGTTAAGAGTTTAGAAAAAGTATCTGAAGTATGGTTAAGCGCTTGTTAGCGATTGAAAAAAACTGTAAAGGTCAAAAGTATAGATGGATCAAGGATTTTTTTATCAGGAAGAGCAATAAAAGTGAGAATAGGGAATAGTTGTTCAGAAAAGTTAATGATTGAAAATGGAACTCCACAAGGAAGTATAGTGAGCCCTTTATCGTTTTCCATAATGATAAATTATGTATTTGAACATTTGGGTAATGGTTGACAGTGAATGGGGGGCAGATATGATGGTGTTAAAGGCCATGTATATTGGATTGATTAGATTATGGTTGTTAGATTATGGTTGTGTGGTGTATGGATCAGCAGCAGAAATGTCTCTTGGAAAGTTAGATAATATACAGCATCAGGTATTGAGATAATGTACAGGAGCTATGAAAACTGCACCATTTACAGCACTATAGGTTGAAATGGGGAAATGTCATTATAAATGAGAAGGGTACAGTCAACAGTCAATTATTGGGTTAATCTACAAGGCCATAGTCAAGAGCAACCAATACTAGATATTTTAAAACCTTGTTGGGAAAAAGAGGGGAAGAAAATTAAAAGCTTTGGATGGACAGTGATACAGAAAGCAACAGAACTTGAAGTTAATCTGTTTAATGTTACCATTACCTGTAATAAAACCTTGTTTACTTTCAGATGCTACAGTAGATTTTACATTATTAAGAAAAATAAGGGTGAGGAATATAATTTATATAATGTGCAGACATATGTTAATGATTACTACAGCTATGATGAGATCTACAGCGAGTTTAGTCAATGGGGTGGGAGTAGCGTTTACTGTTCCAGAATTTAATCTATCAGTAAGTAAAAGGATCAGTGAAGAGTTATCTGTTTATACAGGGGAAATTATTGCACTACTATTAGCAATAGAGTAGATAGAAGAGATAATTGAAATGAGTTGTTTGTTCAGATTCATGTTCATCTTTGACTAGTGTATAATACAGTCACTCGGAAAGTAGACCAGACATTTTAATGGAAATAATGTAAAGCAGGGATAGGCAACTCCGGTCCTGGAGGGCCACTGTCCTGCAGAGTTTAGCTCCAACCCTAATTAAACACACCTGAAAAAGGAAATCAGTGTTTTCGGGATTACTAGATAGATACAGGCATGTGAGATTTTATGAGGGCTGAAGCTAAACTCTGCAGGATAGTGGCCCTCCAGGACCGAAGTTGCCTATGCCTGATGTAAAGGTTATTTAACATTCAAAAGATGGGGATTAAAGTGGTGTTTGAATGGGTGCCGGCGCATATTGGCATCCAAGGAAATGAAACTGCAGATAAAGAAGCAAAAGAAGCAGTTAAAAACAACAACATTAACTTAATTGTTAATCTAAGTTAGAATGAAATCAAGAGTATAATTAAGAAAAGACTGAAGATAAAGGTTGCAAAAACAATGGGATAAGAAGGTGTTGGTGCTTTTACAGAATTCAAAGGAAAGAAGGAGATACAAGAAGTGCAGGGAAAAACAGGAGAGATGAGAAAGCAATATCGAGGATGAGATTTGGACACACAAGATTAAATAGTACACTTTTTAAAATTGGTAAACATGATACAGGAAGGTGTGAGTTTTGTTGACAAGAAGAAACTGTGGAACATGTTATAATGTACTGTCAAAAAAATGAGACTGAAAGAAAGAGTCTAATGCGAAATTTAGAAAAAAATATGGGACGCAGTCTAAGCACATACACGCTTACTTTAAGTGAAGAGGAGAGGTTCGTGATTGCACTGAATACGTTTTAAGTGGAAGCATACTCTCTGAGCGAGCCCAGAGAAAATTCTTACAAGAGCAACGTGTATCTGAGAGCGTGCGCCCAGTTCCCACGCACGAGCAGAGAGATTCACGCTCACGCATTATATTAATTTACTTTTGCGCTAAAATTATGCGCTCTCGACATTTCACAGGAAAATAACACCATATTAACTTTATATATTTTTCTGTATTGTTTTATTGTAACAATTTCTCTATTGTTTTATTTTAATGTTCGATTATTTTTGTTATAGGAAAAAATGTAATTTAACCTGTTATACTGTATTATAAACACTTTTTTAAAGAAATTTCAATACAGTGATAAAAGCATTAGCAATTAATCGCAATAGGAAATTTTGATACCGGCATATCCCTAAATATACAACTTACTTACCCTTAAACATATCTGGGTACAGGGCCGTCCCTAGTGGGGTGAAAGGTGGTGACGATTATAGGGGCCAACGGCTGAGGCGGGCCTCCCAACGATCTCAACCAACTGGCTGAGAAAAAGATGCTCAGGACAGTTGACAAGCCACTGCTGCGCATCGTCACGAAAGCATATCTTTTTCACGTGTTTTTAAGCCTTACCAATTGTCAATTTAGACAAAGCATCCAAACACAAGACGGGGAAAAGCTGAACAGAGTAGCTGGTTACTCGCACGCTGTGTTCGGTACGCACGCGGAGAGAGAGCCGCGTATCAAGGACAGCGACACTGAACCGAGCTCTCTTCTGCTAAGTTCTCCTCAAAGTCCCATCTGCACCTGAACGAACAAATACAAAATCGCAGTTTGAACAAACAAAAAGATGTAAAAGAGCCCAATTCAGTTCTCACGGTGTTCTGGTGTTCAGGGCTCACGCAGAGAAAGGCGTCTCAAAACGCTTTAACACCGAATTTGCTTCTTTTTGCTCATGTGTGCTGAGAAATACATACAAAATATGTCAAAATACCCTCCTTGGAAATTATTCTCGAAAGAACTGTCAATTATTTCTTAAGTGAAAGTAAACAGTTGAGGAAAAAAATGGGATGTGTATTATATTGGATGCGATCATCGTCTCTTAAAGTGACCGCGCCTAATTTAGCTACTGGCTGCTGTAATGTTAATCCAAGAAAATGAAAGAAAGAAAATCACTCACTGCTCTTGACTGAATTACTTTGTAGTTTTAACAAGAATTAATGCACAGTCAAACCAAAATTATTCAGACACCAGATATAATTTTTTATATATACACAATTAGTAGGTATAGGACACTATAATACATTCATGTAAGTGAATATAGCAAAATTAAGCAAACTATGACATATTATACCCAAAGAATCGTCATACAATGAACTACTAGTGAAATCGATCAAACTTGTATATCAATCTATCTATCTATATAAAATTGGGACCAAAAAGTTCTTGTCATATTTTACAACCATTTTACAAGCGATAGCAAATAAACTGTAATAATGGGAGAAATCTTGAAGGTGTCTGAATAAATTTTGGTTTGATTGTTTCTGTGCCTTGACACCTATAAACTTGAAAAAAAAAAAAACTAAAACACTGTGTAAATAGCACAAATAAATAAAAATAAACGAATATACAAATTAAACAATTTCAAACAGGGCCCACTGGTACAACCTTCACCGGGGCCCCGCTGACCCCAGCTACGGCCCTGTCTGGGTATGTCAAATAACCAGCTTTCTGGAATATAGGCTGTGTGTTTTCTTTTCAGCTTTTTTGAGCTGACAGACATGCCAAAAACCTATAATTAAATGCAGGGGGGAAAGCTACAAAAAAGTGGGCGGGGGGTTAATTCAATGCCCCCTTTAATGGGTTGTGTTTCAGTCACTATTTCAAATTTGGTCCATTGTCTGAAAATAGAAATCTAAATGAGAACGGTGTTTTTTGGGAGTTGAGTGGTTTTAAAATATAGTACCCTATGTGAGAACAGAGAGTAGGAGAGAAGCAATCTTTAAAATAGAACGTGTAAACTCAACTGGATAGCAATACTATCAATCGTGAAGTGCACTGAAAAGCCTCAAATCCTCAGAACATTTAAAACAATTGTGTTAGACCACAGGGAGATTTTAAACGATATAGATTAAATGAATCCTCACTCTGTTTCCCACTCAATTTATTCTTAATTTTTTTACTTCCTAGAGCTAATTTGAATTTGATCCATCACAAGTCAAGTCAACTCAAGTCACCTTTATTTATATAGCGCTTTAAAGGGGGGGTGAAATGCTATTTTATGCATACTGAGTTTTTTACACTGTTAAAGAGTTGGATTCCCATGCTAAACATGGACAAAGTTTCAAAAATTAAGTTGTACGTTTGAAGGAGTATTTCTGTTCCAAAAACACTCCTTCCGGTTTGTCACAAGTTTCTGAAGTTTTTTTTCGAGTATGGCTCTGTGTGACGTTAAATGGAGCGGAATTTCCTAATATGGGTCCTAAGGCACTTCTGCCGGAAGAGCGGGCGCTCCCGTATAGCAGAGCACTGAGAGCACAACAGACTTCACTGATCAGAGCGAGAGAGCGTAATGTCACAAAAGAAGTGTGTTTTTGGTTGCCAGGGCAAGACAACCCTGCACAGATTACCAAAAAAAAAAAAACAGCATTAAGAGACCAGTGGATGGAGTTTATTTTTACAGAGCATCAACGGAGTTGTGCAAGTGTTTGTGTTTGTTCCCTGCATTTCGAAGATGCTTGTTTTACAAACAAGGCCCAGTTTGACGCCGGATTTGCATATTGTTTATTTCTTAAGGATAATGCAGTCCCAACGAAAAAGGGTCACGATCGTGTGTTGGAACCGCAGGCGGTGAGTAAAACTGCTTCAAATATCTCTGTGTTGTTAACTTAGCTATCGGCACGTAAGCACATCAAGTAAACAACATGCAATGTTGTCATCAAACTGCATTTCCACATGTACACCTTTAATGAAGAAAAAAAAAAAAAAGACGACAAAGTAGTTTTTCCAAAACTGCTAAGCAAATATATACAGTTTCAATACATACTACTTAGAAACGTCCTGCTGTAGTCGTTGCTGCTGCTGCTCTTGTTCAATTTCAGCCTCTGGATCTGATTCTGGATCATAAATATACGCTGAATCTGACTGTTAGCCATGGTTTGTTTTGGAAACAGTGTGTCAATAATGCAAAATGATAGTTAAAGGCAGTTCATCATTGACTTCAGTGATGTCATCTCTGTTCAGTTAAATAGTGTCTGTGCATTTATTTGCAATCAAGTCAACGATATCGCTGTAGATGAAGTGACCCCAACTAAGCAAGCCAGAGGTAACAGCGGCAAGGAACCGAAACTCCATCGGGGACAGAATGGAGAAAAAAACCTTGGGAGAAACCAGGCTCAGTTGGGGGTCAGTTCTCCTCTGACCAGTCGAAACCAGTAGTTCAGTTCCAGGCTGCAGCAAAGTCAGATTGTGCAACACATTGGTGGGGTCTGTTTCCTGTTGAGAAAACAAGAAAAAACAAGAAAACAATAATTTGTTCGGTAGCTCACAGAGTACGGAGACATACTTGAGAGGGTTCGAATCCCATGTAACAGCAGTTTGAGAAAACAGTTCAAATCTGCATGTAAGGAAGTTCAAATGGCAAGGTTGCATCAACAATTGCGTTTTAAAGGTCCCGTTCTTCTTGATCCCATGTTTGAAACTTTAGTTAGTGTGTAATGTTGTTGTTAGAGTATAAATAATATCTGTAAAATTATAAAGCTCAAAGTTCAATGCCAAGCGAGATATTTTATTTTAACAGAAGTCACCTACATCGAACGGCCAGTTTGGACTACAGCCCTCTACCTCCTTCTTTAATGATGTCACTAGAACAGTTTTTGACTAACCTCCGCCCACAGGAATACACAAAAAAGGGGCCGTGATCTTGTTGCGCTCTCACAGAGAAGAAGGAAGAGTAGCGTTTGTAGTGTATGTCTGTCACCATGTCATCAAAACGCTGTTATTTTCATCTCGGAGTTCGATCACCTTTGTTTGGCCTTCCCATGGATGCTGTACTACTTAGAGATCAATGGCAAAGATTATTCTCGAAAGATGGAGCAGTTCCCTCTTTGTGTGGAGAAGGCGTTGTTTATGGACCACGACCGGTGTATTTTATTATTTAAGTTGGTGTGTTTAACAGTTTCTGTAACTTATTACACAAAGGGCAAAGCTGTTTAGCTTTGTTAACTTGATGGTAGGGCTGTGCAAAAAAATCAAATGCGATTTACATGCGCATCTCGTCAGTAAAGGCGCTCCTGTGATTAGAAGTACATCTCCAGCACGTGCGTCCAGATCAGTATTGCCAGGTTTTCAAAACAAATCCCACTTGCTTCTCAAAACTATCCCAATCGCGTTTCCAGGAGGGCAACGTGTGCTAAGCTGCTGTCGAATCATAACACTGGAACCGCAGAACTACAAAGTCATCAGCCTGTTTTTATGACAGTGAAAACAACTGTGTGAAAAATACTGTATTTTATATTGCACACAGTAAACACAATCAAAGCTTAAAAAAAAAAAAAACACGAAAAACGTAACCTTTAATATCATAGTTTTTTTTGCATTTGTTAACACTATTCAGCAAGGTTTATGGTTTATCTGCGGATATATAATATAACAGATATTTTTATTTTGAACTGCCACAATAGGCCAGAAACATGCCAGGGTTCATGAATTGAATTAGTGTTTTAGTGCCACTCAGTGGAGATTTCTATTTGAAACTGCGGCGAAACGTGCAGTAAGGTAAGTAAACAAAAATCCACAGAGATTTTTATAAGACCAGGTTGAAAATGCTGCATTAAATTAGTCCTTGAAAGATATAAACAGTTGTTTTAGCTGTAGAAAACAGTCTGTTATGCTGATTGATATTGCAAACTGGTATATGCTATCATATTATAATGTGTGGTACTAATCATGAACACATTGATTTATAGCACATGTTTAACCCTCTGGAGTCGATTAATGCATATACACGTTATGAGTCATTTTCTCCTAATAACCCTGAAAAGAACTTAAATTACACTTTCAGATTTGATCGTACAGATAAGAGCAATACATCAATCGAATCTGTAAAGGGTTTAATTTTTTTGTATACAGACATAATAACAACAAAACTTTGTGCACTTATAAAATAAAGATAACAAACAAGGTGTGCTGTCTGCAGCCTTTGTCTGCGCTGTTCTTCATTTACAAACACGTCATTAAAATGAACTGTAACTCCGTGAATACTCAACGAAGAGACTTGAGAGAGATATCTATAGAAAGCCTGACTACTTTTAAACTAAAAAGTGCGGCCGAAAACAGATATTCTGTGATAAAGTAATCGATATGAAAACCACGTGATGTCCATTTTTCACGTCTCCCTTCGTTATCTTCTAATGCGACCACGCCCCGCGCTGATCGCTCTATTCAGATTCTAAGGTTTCACTGAAGCGTGCGGCTTGAATACACCCACACAACAGAAGACAACACAGCTAGACTGTTCTTCGAGTTTTTTTTGTTTTACTGTTTGCTTCGCGATGAAAGGAATTAGACATGATTTACCCCAAAAAAGATGTGATGTGGTTGAGGATTTGAGAAATGGATTTCCTCAGAAAAAAAAGGAAGCACTTTATTCAGCAGAGATCATAAACATGAGTAAGTCTCTTTTTATTTATTAAAGGGGGGGGGGGGGTGAAATGCACGTTTTCACTCAATATCCTGTTAATCTTGAGTACATATAGATTAGTACTGCATCCTTCATAAATCCAAAAAGTCTTTAGTTTTATTATATTCATAAGAGAAAGATAGTCTGTACCGATTTTTCCCGGAAAAACACGACCGGCTGGAGGCGTGAGCTAAAGAATCACGAACGTCAGTAGGCTTTTGCGATGAGAGCATGTGGAAGCTGTGACATTACCGTGAGGGAAAACCCATCATCAAAAATAAACCATGGCTAACCGTTTATTTATGATCCAGAATCAGATCCAGAGGCTGAAACTGAACGAAAGCAGCAGCAGCAACGACTCGCTCCGAGCGGGGCTCGAACCCGGGTCTCTGGCATGGGAGGGGACGCACTAACAAGGAGGCAGAGATATTTGAAGCAGTATTACTCATCGCCTGCGGTTCCAACACACGATCGTGACCCTTTTTCCTTGGTATTGCATCATCCTTAAGAAATAAACGATACGCAAACTGGTCATCAAACTGTGCCTTGTGAACAAGCATCTTCGAAATGCAGGGAACAAACAAAAACACTTGCACAACTCCGTTGATGCTCTGTAAAAATAAACTCCATCCACTGGTCCCTTAATGCTGTTTTTTTTTGTAATCTGTGCAGGGTTGTCTTGCCCTGGCAACCAAAAACACACTTCTTTTGTGACTTTTCGCGACGCTCTCGCTCTGATCAGTGAATCGCTCTGATCAGTGAAATGTCTGTGCTGCTCAGCCTCGCTATATGGGAGCGCGCGCTCTTCCGGCAGAAGTGCCTTAGGACCCATATAAGGAAATTCCGCTCCATCTAACGTCACACAGAGCCATACTCGAAAATTTTTTTCGAAACTTGTGACAAACCGGAAGGAGTATTTTGGGAACAAAAATACTCCTTCAAACGTACAACTTAATTTTTGAAACTTTGTCCATGTTTAGCATGGGAATCCAACTCTTTAACAGTGTAAAAAACTCAGTATGCATAAAATAGCATTTCACCCCCCCTTTAATATACTTGTACTAGTTAGACAATAACAATATACATATATGTTTACTCCAGTTTGTTATTCTTTTAGCTATTTATCTATAGCAGCTAATGAATCAGAAGTCGGACAAAATAGCGTACTTCTGCAGTGGATACATAAGCTGAAGAATAGAAACAAATAAATCATTTTCTCAAAAAATAAAATGACAACTGAGCATTTAATCTTTGAATCTTTGAATGTGTACTGCTTTTACGTTTATTTATTGCATCCGCACTGCCACTCTAATTTTCCTTCATGTAACTCTGCAATGACATTTTAGACACCGCTCTACCGCAATAATCATATTAGTACCTCAGGACTACTTATGAATACTTATATCTCTAAACACTGTCTACCTTTATTGTATCAGTTACTACTACTTATTTGTATATATTGCTCTGTCCGTGTCTTTCTGCGTATGGGCATTGAAGTCACTCAAAATCTCAGTGCTCTTGTAAAATGTAAACTCAAAAATCAGAAAAAGGGCAGAACTGCAAGAAACAAAGTCTACTTTTTGAGATGTAAAAATCTGGGCCCGGTTCCCCGATAACGCTCCCTCTTAGCGCGCTAAAAAGACTCAAAAGATATATCTTACCAAAGTTGTTTATGTTCCTAAGTGTGTTCCCCGAAGTGTCCCTTAGGAAGCTTCTTAACATGCTGTCTCTTACGTTCGACGTTACAAAGGCGCTGTCCCAAATGAGGGTGCTGAATTAGTTGGCATCGATTGCTCAGGAATCGATTTTCCACTTCACGCGCAGGTGCATTGCAGCGATAAGAAAGACAACACATTCTATACAAATGAAACAGTCCTCAAATTATTCCAGTTAAATTTATTTTAACATAGTTTAAGTTATCAGTCAAATATAAACTATAAATTAAATGATCAAATTGTCAGTAATATATTTACACAATATGTTGTGATGGTTAGACGAACCGGGTATCCCTCACTAATCATCCACCCTCCTTATCCCGTTGTGCCACTTCTTGACATTGGTTTAACGACTTCTAAAAATTATGTAATACACTTTTATATTAATGGTAAGGTACTTTACAATCAGAATTGATTGGCAAGCAGCTGCAGTTACTTCTGTTTAATGCGGTATTGTTTGCCATTAGTTAATGTTTTCAATAAAAAACAACCTATCTACAATGAACAGAGAGAGTGTTAGATACAGAATATGCCACGTAACATAAAAAATGAGCACCAAGCTTCTCTTCAGAGGATCTTGAAGTTTTGCAGGACCTTGCCACCAGGTTGGAGATCACAGCCCTATGGTCCACTGTAACCTGCACGTTTATGGCCACGTATCCCTTTTGCGATATGTATGCCTGATCAATCACTGATGGATTGGCGATAGGGATGAGAGTGCCATCCACCAGGCCCAAGACTCTGGGGATGCCAGCAATGGCATGACAGCCCTGGTGCACCTCCTGGATTCCTGACGTGTTGCCGGCAGATGGATGTAATCCCTGGAATGGCGCAGAAGTGCGTTGGTGACCGTGTGAACATACCTCCACACCGAGGTCTTGCTTAGTGCGTAGCCTTTCCCACGACCTCAATGAAGCACTCTGTAGCAAAATACCGTAGCGCTGCAAGCAGCTGGACTTCAGGGATTAAAGCAAAATTCCACCGCATTAGCCTGGCAGGTGTGAGAAGATCCAGCAGCTCCATAATGAGTTGTCTTGGGAGGCAATTTTTTTTATTTAGCCACGTCAGGCAAAATGTCAAAAGGTCTTAAGTTTTGCCAAAAAATGTTTTTTTTTTTTGACATAGCTCCGCAGACAGCGCCGTCTTTGATTCAATACAAGGATACATTGGATCGCTGCCATAGTTCGTCGCTTACTGGACACCACCATGCTTACCCATTTATAGATCTTATAGATACAGAATTTAATTATCAAATGTGATAAAATTTTAACGCTTTAATGACATTACGAAATAGCCTAGGCTAATTATCACCATATTAGTTCTGATACCACAAAGTCAACTTCATAAATAGGCCTGTATCCAGGGTGCGATTTGGATAAATTTATCCCCCCCTCAAAGTGATCAGTGTTACTACACTAGTGGCGAGCCGGATCACAAAACTTATCACGGATCGGTGGTTTGATTAAAGTTAATTTTATTTCAAAATGCGCTACTTTGGCTTCCTCACAACCTCTCTGTATTCATACTTGCTCATGTCCCGCCCATGGCACTATCTGATTGGTTACATCTCACGAGTAATAGCCTATTAACACTTGCGAGATGGTTGAAGCCGGTGTTCTGTCGATTTGTCCTACGCGGTCAGATTTTCCTACCTCCCATTAAAACAGTGGGTGGGTAGTAGTACAATTCCGCTGTAGTACTTGGGAGACTTTGTTGCTAGATTTAGCAACTTTTTTCCAAAGAAGTGACTAGCGACATATCTAGCGACTTTTTTTAATCATTATTACGTTTCTGAGACTCTCTGGTCCTGCCGCACGAGTGCAAGGTCTCTCTTTCCCAATAAAAAACAGTTTTATTGGGAATTAAATTAAATGGCTAAATTAAATTAAAGTATGTGAGCTTAGGGAGGCAATACAATACGACGCACTTATGCCATAAATATGCTAATTTGCGCATGACGTCATCTAGTTCATGTTCTCATTATTTATATTTATGAATTAAAATTTCAAAACATCCCCCTGTTTATTTCACAAATCGCACCCTGCCTGTATCCATTGCGAACATATTTTATTATGACTCTTAAAATGTCCATAACAAAATCATTGTTGGGCCACAACATTGTCAACATACCATAGTTTGACTTGTACTGCGTTGCGTTGATTTCTAAAGACTGCTGCACAGTGGAGGTGACTAGAGTCTTGAGCTCAAACAACGCTAAGAGAGAGCTTACGAATGGTCCAGACCAACCTTACGAAAGTGTGACTTACAGAATATATACTTAGCGTACGAACGTGTCGGGAATCATGCCATAACATTAAGAGAGAGGTCAAGGAAGAACTACATAGCGATAAGAACGCCCAGATTTTTGAAAAGTAGCACATTTTTTATTCCATGGTAAAAAAAGAAAAAAGCTTTCATGTGAATAAGTAAATCCAACCCTTTGATTTGTAAAGTAAATAAAAAATTAAAAAATCCAATGATTAATGAGGTGTGAGGAATGGCATGTTTCACCTAAAATGCTCCTTAGTATTTGATGCATTTCAGATGGTTCTTGAAAAAATGGTGGGTCATTTTTGCCTGTGAATCCCTTTTGGGAGGATGCCTGTAGAATTTGTACTTCTTCGTGGAGCTGTGTTTTTGATTACCAATTCTGAGACCTTCACAGGTGGCAACTAATAAATGTCCAAGCCCGTCAACGAAGAATTCTGTTGGGGATATAGAATGAAAACAGATTGTTGAATAAACACTTATTATTTCTTATTATTATCATCTATCTCTATAGCTGGCATGTAAATTATTTGTTCACCATGGATCAAGAATAAGCTTCATTCACATTTCTCCGTTGTTCAGGTGTCATAAACTGTTGTTCTTGGACAATAAATCAAAATCTGTACCACACCCATTGCTTTGAATTACCTAAGACCTAAGCCCTATATGCCATTAATTATTTTACTACAGTGGATGAATATCGTATGTCAAAAGGCATCGTTTCACTTCAGGCAGGTCTACAGGCAACTCTAATAACAGATTTAATCAAAAATAAATGGATGACTTCATCTGATCTGAATGTTTCAAGATCCACTCACCAGTGTGAGCCACTCTTTTGAGGAACGGGTCAAAACCGACCCTCCGCACAGCCTCCGTCCGGCCCAGGAAGTAGTTGACGACTCCATCTGCAAAGAAGCAGCCGTTGAAACCCGGCAGGGGCGCATGGGTACGAGTGACACGCGTGATACAGCCGCCTTCCTCGCTGTTCCCTTCCTCGTATTGCAGCTGGAAGACAAACTTATTTCTTTCTACCTGACCACCAACCTGATGGAGAGAGAAAGAATAAGATCAGTCAAGGTCTTTCAGAAACATAAAAATAAGACACAATATTGAGCACAATAAAAATCTCTATATTGGTTTGAGCAATATTTTTCATACTTTAGTGAACTATAAACATTTATTGCACATGTGAAACAGTCCAAAATTCACAGGTATAACAACTCACAGTTATTTTTATTCAGCCAGGATGCATTAAATAAACCAAAAGTGACAGTAAAAGACATTTATAATGGTAAAAAAAGATTTCAAATAAATGCTGTGTTATTTATTCATCAAAGAATCCTGAAAATAAATGAACCACAATTTCCATGATAATATTAGGCAGCACAACTGTTTCAAAATTGATTATAATATAAAAAGTTTATTGAGCTGCAAATCAGAATATTAGAATGATTTCTGAAGGATCAGGTGACACTAAAGACTGGAGTAATGATGCTGAACATTAAGCTTTGATCACAGAAATAAATCACATTTTAATGTATATGAAAATAGATTATTTTAAATTGTAATACTATTTCACAATATTACTGTTTTACTGTATTTTTATCAAATAAATGCAGCCTTGGTGAGCAGACTTGTTTTTTGTTTTTTTTATTACCACATCTAGTTCAGGAACGGCTTCCATAATGTTCACAAAGCTCTCAATGCGCGTCTCATTGAGAAACACATAGTCATCATCCACCCACAGGAAATATTTAGTGGTGACCTGCGACACTGCCAGATTTCTTCCTGCAAACCAGCCCTGAAAAGCCAAACAATGAAACAAGTAACCTTCACACGTCAGGAAGATTATATTAACAGTCAACTTGAAAAACCTGATGTTTGTACCTGTGCTGGGGGCATTATGTAGTGCTCTA
The DNA here is from genome assembly GCF_023724105.1 of Carassius gibelio. Taxonomy (NCBI): domain Eukaryota; kingdom Metazoa; phylum Chordata; class Actinopteri; order Cypriniformes; family Cyprinidae; genus Carassius; species Carassius gibelio. The sequence continues at coordinate 2,220,265 of NC_068395.1, read as the reverse complement.
TATTGTCACCGACCACCTTCTCTGGGTTCAGACTGTCATCAGCAACAATGATCTTTATTTTTGGGTAGTTCACACGGATACTGTTGATGAGGACATTTAGTTCTTTGTAACGCAGAAATGCTTTTACTAGCACAGTCACCTGAGAGTTCACATCTACAGAGAGAGAGAGAGCGAGAGAGAGAGAGGGAGACAATTATTATGGTGATTGAGTTCACATGATACAGACACTGTGCTTACACTGTAATATCAATAAAAATGACAGAAAGTGCATAACAAAATCACTAAAACTAAAATGAAAACTGAATATAAAAATTATATTCAAAATATTAATAAAACTATAATAATATATAAATGATAATAAAATAACTGTTTAGAAGCACACACTGCACTCTATAAGAACTGTGTAAAAATATTGATGAAAAAAAGTTCTGTGGTCTAAACTTAATATAAAAACTGTAAAGATTTAATGAGGAATGCTTTATGTTATTAAAAAAAATGTGGCTATGAAAAAGCACAAGTAAGAACCAGAATCCCTTCTATGAAATTTCACAATTAATGGTTTTTGATTGAGACAATTTTTTTTAATTATTATTATTATTATTATGTACATTTGTGTTTTCTGTTAAGGGCTGTTGTTGTTAAATTGGACCCTCTTTACATTAAGTGTCCCTACCTGTGTACTAACATAGTATCTGCATGTGTCCGTAGTATGTAACCATAGTGTAAGTACACATAGGTACATAGCATATACAGCTGTAATATTTCTGTAACAACACCCTCAGATGGTTTGTGTAAGTACAAATGTGTAACAGGACATTGGTCACAATACTTTTCACTTCACTAAGTACTTGTGTAACAGGAATTATATAACTACATTTTGTAACAACAATATTTATAAGAGTAATTGGAACCATTTAATCCAAGGGATGGAAATGGGAAGGTTTAGGGATATGTAAAGTAAGAGGAGTTGGATGCACCACTGTAATACCAGTGTGCTTGCATGGTAACATGAGGTGTACATTTAACATTTTGGGCACCAACCACAATTTCTATGTAAAACCTAACTTACTGGCTGCTGCTGTGTAACATCAGAGTAATTACATGATAAATCTAATGTAAAGTGTAACACTTTCTTTACCAAAAAGTGCTGTTAGTCCTGTTACACATTTGTACTTTCATTACCAAAAAGTGTTGTTACCAATGTCCTGTTACACATCTGTACTTACACATAACATTCAGTGGCTTGTTATGTGTAGTTAGACAAACATTACAGCTATGTACCAATTTGTACTTACACTGTGATTACATAATATGTACACATCTAGTTATTATGTAAGTACACAGGTATTAGGGACACTTAATATAAAGTGGGACCAGGGTAAAGATTTAGGTAAAGATCATGCTGCATGAAGATATCTTGTAAATGTCCTACTGTAAATATATATAAAAACTAAATTTTTAATTAATAATATGCAATGCTAAGAGCTCATTTGGCCAACTTTAAAGGTGATTTTCTCAGTATTTTTATTATTTTGCACCCTCAGATTCTGTTCTATTCTCATTTCAAGTAGTCGTTCTATGTTATTTTTATTATTATTATTATTATTATTACAGTGTAAAAATATTAATGTATCTTTTTTTACAGTGTAAGTATGAGTATTAGAGCTCACCTTTCCCCGGGTCAAACAGAACAGGAACTGACAAACGTCTGATCTCAATCGGGAATATGACCTCATGATTCTCAAAAGAGAAGTACGCTAAGGACATGAATGCATTGGTAAAGTTAGTACATTCAAAGTATATGACTTATGATACTTTTAACATAATAGTATCATAAAAGTTGTCCCTGTGTGACTCGTTATATTCCAAGGGCTTTTCCAAATACCCACATTAGCTGTCTTGGCCATTTGAAAGCATGTTCACACAACTTGAAGTAAAACACCAAAGTGCAGCGCCCTTAACACACCCTAAATCCACACTATCTTGAATACTGCTCTGGAACAGTATTTAAGAGTATCCCATCATGCATCATGTTCTGGAAATAAATCATGAGACTTTTGCAGAGATCTGACAAAGTTAAATATGAAAGAGAATTAGATTTGGTAGTAAAACAAAGTGTTGCTCATTTTAGGATGAGTATGTTTATTTTGTACAACATTTGCAACTGCTTTTTATCACTCAATTAGAAGCACCACTATTACTAAATTGATAAGACATTTAGAATGCAAAGTATTGAAAATCAAAATAAAGTTCTGTACTGTAAACACTTGCATTTTTTTAAACACTATAAGTGTATCCCATCGCATAATGAAATGTTCTACACACACTTCTGTTCTTCATGCTCACTTGAAAACTTGGGTCAAATACAGGAAATACATCATGCATGTAAACAACTGATCAAGTGCAAAGACCGCTAGTGTGGGATTTTGGACAAGCTCCAAGTCATATTTTTAAAATGTCTGTTTCTTTTTTTGTGTGTGTTAGTTGGGTCCAATGTTTTTTGGAACCTAAAATTCTTCAACAAAAATCTGTGTTCCGCAGAAGAAGTCTAAACAGGTATAATGACATGACAATAAACAATGATAAAATTCAGGTGAACTATTCCTTTAGGTCACAGGTTACGTACCGAGGTCTTCGGTCTTGATGTGGTAGATGGTGCTGGTGTAGGTCAGTCTGCTCAGCAGGTCGTTGAGCTGTTGGAGGCTGCTGGATGAGATGCTCAGATGTTGCTCATTCTGGCCCTCCACCTGCTCTCCTTCCTGGACATTCATCACTGAAAGCACTCCTTTATGCACCCTTAGAGAAACCTGGAGAGGTTTCATATAATCTGACCTCATTTTATACATTTCACACGTGATGAATCCCAAAATAAAGGTAGGGTAGGTGATTTGGTTCAGAAACATGCTGCCTGAAAGTCTCTTCACGTCCCAATAGCAATCAATAAGTTAAGTGGTCTAAATGTTTTTATATGTTTTCATATTGTCTGCAGAATATATATCATCTGATTGTGATTCTGATTTGCAAAGAGGGTGGGATCTTATGCTTTCACAGCTAGCTTGCTATTACAAGCCTCTATGAAATGACCTACCCTATCTTTAACAGCTTTAGATCAAAAGCTCACAAAGTGTTACAATCGGAACCCAGAGAAATGCAGGAGATGAGAGATCCAAATGCAGTGTGGCTCAGAAGACGAGGAAACTCGGAAGGCGAGGAAACTGGGTGATGGAATGAAAGGACTCCATGAAGACAAACAGAAAAAGACCGGTTAATATAGAGAGGGTAATGACTATCAAGTGAACAGGAGTGCAATTACTGTGATGAAGGGACAAGGCTATGTGGGAATTGTAGTGCCTACGGTGAGGTGCCTATGGGGAAGTGAGACCACTAGTGGAGACTCAGGGAAACAGAGACCAGACAGTGTGACATTACCCCCTCCTCCACGGAGCAGCTACCAGATGCTCCACCTGATCACAAGAAGAGACCAAGGAACACCGAGACCAGAAGGGAGGTGGAGCGACGGAGGACCAGGGGGAGGGACAGAGGACCAGGTAAAATGGGGAAACAGAGACAAGAAGTGCAAAAAAACAAAAACAAGGAGCCCTGAAGGGAAGTGGACCGGCGGAGGATCAGGGGAGGGACGGAGGGCCAGGTCCATGGAGGGAAACAGAGAGAAAAACAAAAACAAGGAGCTCAGGAGGGAGGTGGACCGGCGAAGGATCAGGGAGAGGGACGGAGGGCCAGGTCCATAGATGGAAACAGAGAGAAGAAGAGCAAAAAACAACAACAACAAAACACAAGTCCAGGAAGGACATAACGTTCAGTGTCCCAGGGCCAAACAAGGTGAGCAAGGTGGAATTGGAGCCATGCGGTCGAGACAGAAGCCCACCAGGGTGGGTTAGAAGACCACCACATCCGTGCGGTCGAGACAGAAGCCCACCAGGGTGGGTTAGAAGACCACCACATCCGTGCAGTCGAGACAGAAGCCCACCAGGGTGGGTTAGAAGACCACCACATCCGTGCGGGCGAGACAGAAGCCCACCTGGGCGGCGCAGAAGACCACCACATTGGGATCGATGACACAGGAGAGCAATTCTGGTTAGTCAAGTCTGAAACAGATAACATGAAAAAGTTAAGGGTGGCCTCCGTGGCCGCGACAGGATCAGTCGAGAGCTCAGAGAGTTTGGCTGAGACGTGACAAGGCTCTGGAAGTTCCGCAGAAATGAGGAGAGGCTCTGGTAGTTCAGTCGAGATGAGAAGAGGCTCTAGTAGTTCAGCAGAGACGTGGAGAGGTAATTCCGTGGTGTTTAGACTGGATTCAGGAAGATCAATAATGACTTGACTCTGCTCATGAAGATCATTGGTGACCTGACTCTGCTCATGAAGATCAATGGTGACTTGCATTTGCCCATGAAGATAGTCGGTGACTTGACCTTGCTCATGAAGAACCCTGGTGACTTGACTCTGCTCATGAAGATCATTGGTAACCTGACTCTGCTCATGAAGATCAATGGTGACTTGCATTTGCCCATGAAGATAGTCGGTGACTTGACCTTGCTCATGAAGAACCCTGGTGACTTGCCTTTGTCCATGAATATCAATGGTGACTTGCATTTGCCCATGAAGATCAATGGTGACTTGCCTTTGTCCATGAATATCAATGGTGAGTTGACCCGACTCTGGAGTGTCAAAGGTGACTTGACCAGACTCTGGAGTGTCAACGGTGACCTGACCCGACTCTGGAGGGTCAACGGGAACCTGACCCAATTCTGGAGGGTCAACAGGAACCTGACTCGACTCTGGAGGGTCAACTGTGGCTGTCATCTTGTGCCATGATACAGGGCCGACGGCCATCTTGGGTAGTGGCGCTGGGCCGGTGGCCATTCTGTGCAATGGTGCTGGGTTGGTGGTCCTCCTGTTTGCAAACCCTGGTCCAGAATCGGCCATCCCACCGGGAGAGACAGGAGTGGCTGGGGCATCCCACGGAAGCCGATGCTGCAAGTAGAAAATGAATTCGCAGAAACCAAATGCATCCAACGGATCCATTTCCATACGAGGTACTGGGTCATCCAGACATTGAAAATATCTTTAAGGCATTGAAAATGTCTTTAAGGGCCGCATCATTATATCCCAAAGCATCCGCCAGGGTCCAGAACACATGTGCCATAGCACCCACCTCATTGCCCTCTTGGTGGAGGGTGGTTAATTTTATGAATCTTGCCCTCTGCTCCACCATACTGGCTGGGGAACGGGAATGGAGTCCCACACTGCTGGATCTCGAAATTGATGGAGTACTTCTGTTACGATCGGAACCCAGAGAAACGCAGGAGACAAGAGAACCAAATGCAGTGTGGTATTTAATGGGTAATCCAAATCAGCATCCAACAAGTAGGGGTCAAAACCATATTTCCATCCAACAATAAACAAACAGGGAAGGAACAGGAACAGGAAGCTCGAAAGATGAGGAAACTCGGAAGGCGAGGAAACTGGGTGACAGAATGAAAGGACTCCATGAAGACAAACAGAAAAAAGACCGGTTAATATAGGGAGGGTAATGACTATCAAGTGAAGACACCTGAGTGCAATTAACAGGAGTGCAATTACTGTGATGAAGGGACAAGGCGATGTGGTAATTGTAGTGCCTACGGTGAGGTGCCTATGGGGAAGTGAGACCACTAGTGGAGACTCAGGGAAACAGAGACCAGACAGCGTGACACAAAGCATCAATTAAAAGAAGGAAAAACAGCAGACCCCCATTCAGAGACCAAGTGAAACAAACCAATGATTACAATCAATATAACAAAACCCACCACCTTCAGTGAGAACACCATATTCAGCAGGACAAACCTTGTAAACCGCTCTCTTTTGTGTTTGCAGGGCTAGACCTTTAATAGTGATACATTTCTTTAATGAAATTGTTACATTTTAGAACATTCAAAAAAGCAGCATTTATTTTTAATATTTTCATAATATCATAAATGTTGTTACTTTCACTTTTAACTAACTTTTCTTTTTTCTTTTTTAGATTTGCTTACCCTACACTATTTTATGCCAGCAAATCAGCATATTAGAATGATTTCTAAAGAATAATTTGAATAAGAATAAGATACTGCATTCAGAAACATTTTTGAAATCTGAGAGGTCGTTTATGTCTTTCTAGCCCCTTTCACACTGCACGTCGGACCCGGCAAATTGACGAAACATTGCCGGATCACCTTCTGTGTGAAAGCAAACATGTCCCGGGATTGATTCCGGCATTGAACCCGGGATGGAGACCTAGTAACATTGCTGGGTTCAGTCCCGGAATGAGCGTTGTGTGAACAAAAGGCAGATCTAATGCCGTGTTGTAGTGATGACACACTTTATCGCACGACTCTTTTACCGGCTGTTTTGAAGGAAGATCAACGTTCGCGAGAAAAAAATATGTGCAAACTGTAATGAAGCAGAGATAAGGTAGTTCCTCACTTTTCACACTGACGTCAAGATCGTTCGCCAGCTTCAGTGAAAGTATAACACGCCTAGTGTTTTCGTACGTTACACATCACGCCCTGATGTCACGTGTCGTTACGGGATCTTTACGGGTTGTGTGTGAAAGCATGCACATATCCCGGGCAATCACTGGCAGTGTGAAAGTGCAAAATATAGCGACCTGGGAACAATTGGCGGAACACTTTACCCGTGTATTTGCCAGAATCGCAGTGTGAAAGGGGCTTTAGTAACCTTCTGGAGATGCATTTAAGAAACCTGAGATCATTAGCAATCAAATAAAGGACAGACAGAAATCAGACTCACCAGGAATGAGTGTTTTATTCATGGGAGTTACTCTGAATCCTCTCATCGGATACTGGAGCGGTGTGTTGGCCGGGACGAGAAGAAGAACATCATTTTCTTTACCTGATCTGAAAGACAGCTCATTCAGTCAGAGGAATAAGTGTGTGCCACACTAAAGAGATCTGAGGAATTGTGGGTAACCTGATCTGGTGTTGTCTGAACTCTTCTGCCCGGCGTTTCTGCAGGTCATCCATATCGTCTTTTGAAACAAACTGGTTTGCTGGATTTGTGTTTTGGCAAGTACAGGGTGATGGATTCTCATTACGAAAAGGCCCGATACTGAAATGTGTAACAAGCAAAAGGTGAAAATCAGAAACAAGGAATTCACTGCTTCAGGGTCACTCTTAAAAATAAAATGAATCTGCTTACTTTGGTTTGGGAAAGTCTGGGATCTCTGGGTCACGGTAGCAATTTGAGAATCTTGAGAAAGTTGTTTGAGTGGGGGGAAAAAACTAATTTGAGTACAGTTTATATGGACTTATTGTCTATAACCAAATAAAGCTTGAACAGGAGTGAATTGTATCAAATATCTTCCGACATCAGAATTAAATCACTTTTGTGGTATGTTAAAGATGTTAAGGGTTACCTGTAAGAGTTAACATTTTAGTAAACCAGTAAAAATGTATTTGTAGCCTATACACTTTCAATCTCCTGGGTTAAAACTAAGCCTAACCTGATTTTACCAAGTGAGACATGTTCCTGGGACAACATCGTTGTTGACCCTGGAACAACATTGTGATTAACCGATCAGATTTGAAGAACCAGTTTATAGATTTTGTGAAGTTTATGCTTAAAATCAGTGTTTGGTGCTTGTACATCAGTGTCATTCATCTATCATTTCCTCTGATTTTAGGGATTACTCATGGTTAATGTTAGGTTTAGGTGTAGGGATATGGTTAAGAATATATTTTTGGAGTAAAATGTTGTTCCAGGGTCAACAAAATATGTTGACCTAGGAACACATCGGACTTGGCAAAATCAGGACGTGCTAAAACTAACCAATTTGGGCTGTTTTTAGCCCACAGGCTAGGTAAATATGATACAGAATGCATTGTGGGCTAACTCAAAAACTTTAGATATACAAAGATGATATACAAATATTACTAAGAATGGGAGCAGTTTTGTTCAGTTCAGTTCCCCCCATCAGGTCTTCTCTGTAAGAATATAATTGTAATATAATAATAAACATCCCGGAACTCGAGTGAATCTGATTTTATGACTTGCTCCTGATTAGAGAAATGGGAAGTTTTACAACTGATTTTCATCAAAGCCATCCCCCAAGCTGTTGCATTTAAAACCATAGCATTCTGAATAACCTTTTTATACTGACTTGTGTTACTCCACAATGTTATCTCAGATCTTTTGATAGTGCTTCGCCACCCATAGTTGACTGTTTGCTCCAGTTGCACTACCAAGGACTGAAATGCTCCGGGAAAGAGTGCAAGAAGGCTTTGATTTTAATAAATAAAAAATAAAAATAAAAATAAAAAAATTCTAAAATACTTAAATACTGTTAAAATCAGATACTCTCAAGTTGTTTTGGAGTTGTAACTTGTAATTGAGTCATTTTCCCTGTAAGGTATCTATACTTTTTTTTTTTTTTCTCATTTATGGTTTTCAGGTACTCTTTATACCTCTGCTATTTTAATACCAGACAGAACTTATCCTTCCTGAACTGAGGGTTAAGTGGTTCTGGGAAGCCTACCATACAAAGGATGCCTCATCATTCTAAAGGAAAATACTTTTTTCTTTACCATTGTCTTACAACTGTCTTGTGTTTTTGTGCTTTAGCTTTACAGGGCGTTGTTCATTCTGCGCACACTGTTTCATAGCTGGAATGAATATGAAATCCTATTAAATAGTATGAAACACATTATTAAAATTGATTGACACGGACTTTCTAGTATTCTGATAATTTCGTTGTATTAAGCATAAAAATGTAGGCTACTTCATCATGGATTAATCTGAGTCAGAAATATGATTGTATTTGACTGAATCAATCGATAGCCTTTTGTTATTTGGCTGAATAAAGACATCCATTTGGCCACGATAAAAATAAACAAATAGGCCTAGCCTAAATAAAAAAAATAAAATAATTAAGTTTACTGATGTACGAGGCACTTACCTCATTGTCGGCAGTGAAGTTTTTCTCCAAAAATCTACGTCAATATAATATAATGCGAAAAGGAAGCCCGTTAAAAGAATGACGATTAATAAAGTTCTGCGGGATCCGTACATGATTAAATCTGTCGCGATTAAAAGTAATTTAATTATAGGCGGTCTATATCCACATCAAAATGAAGCTTTGAAACTCAAATTACGCTAATAAGCGTCTAAATAAAGACAGGACTATTACAGATACTGTATCGGATGCTACCTGTTGAAGAGTAACAGGTGAATGAGTGACAGACCATAGAGGACAGATATGTGACTGTTCGAAGATAATCAGCGATGTGTGTGTGTGTGAGATATATATATATATAAGCCTATCAATGTCAAGCAATACATTTCTCCAATCAAGTCATCCAAGTAACCAATATTAATTAACAACTCGTCAAAAGTTCTAAAACACAAATTGGCTTAGCTGGTAGCAAGTTGATACCATAAGGGTTCAACAACCCCAAATACAGTAATGTTCAAATGTGCAATACTTTACACCAGACAAAAACAGTCATTCAAAACAGTGACACATGCCAGCTCCTAAAAAAAAGAGCCAGAAAGACACCCTCCTTATTGTGCTAAAACATTTCAAAATAATTTTTAAAAACACCATACCTCAAATAACATGAATAAACATTCCAATACAGCACAATATAAAACAAATAACATGAATACACATTCCAATTTAGCACAATATAAAACAAACATACACTTATAAGATCACATACCTAGTACCAGCTAGACAAGTTTTCTAACTCTGGCACAAACCATATGCCATATGCACAAAACATTTAAATGCAAATGATTATACACAATATGACACTGTTGAAAAGTATTACATCCAACATTGTCACAGACCTAACAACAGCTACAACAACTGTTTCCCGAAGCTGGCACAAACCATCATTGCAGTCTCCAAGAAAGAAATCACCACCACCACTACCTATCTGGCAATCAGCATGCACCTGCCATTACACAAAAGCTAATGCCAACCCATTCATAAAGGACACCTGGGCTAGAAACTACCATACTCACCCTACCAAACAGGACTACCATAAATACTATAGTGTTTATAGCCATTACATTCACCGCCCCCACCACTGATCATTGTCCCGATGATCTTATTTCATTTATCAACCACCTACTTAAACTACAATCCCCACACTTTTCCATATGATGTCAAAAGCCTATTGTCCTAATGTTACATTATGTTTAGAATTTTATGTGATTCAGTTTTTATATTGTTCATTCTGTTGAAAAAATGTTTTATAAAAATACACTAAAAAAAATATATATATATATATATATATATATATATATATATATATATATATATATATATATATATATTATTTATTATTTATTATTTTTTTTTTTAATCAAGTTTGTACAGTTGGGTTTTGAGACATTTCGATGTAATTTATACATTTTTTTTTTGCACAATATGTTTGCAGTAACATATCAACAAGGTCATAGTCAGGTATACTTAATAAAGATAAGAGTAACAGAAAAAAAAATCTAGCTTATATTGTTGTGTTACTTTCGTCCCAACCGACGGTGTCGAAAGTAACAATGTGCAACTGAAGTTCAAAGTGAAATTATACTGAAATCTTTCTACATTTCTACAAAATACCACCTGGTATTGACAGAAAACACTTCTGAGTTACTGGCCACAGCAGAAATATATCTCTGTCTACAACATTATCTTTTACAATTATGTTTTTCTGAAAAATGGTACTTTCGCCCCTGCTTTCACCCACTAGACAAAGTTATCAGCTATATAATGGTTATAAATAAAAACTATAACAGCAATATGTATGGTTGCATGAATAATAAACAACTGATAAAATATCCACCCCATAAATATAGTAAAGTATTAACAAACTTTGATGCAATGTATAGGGTTCATTTAGGACCATTTCTGTCAAGTATATTTATGACAATTATATTGCATACAGTTAGTGTAGGTGGTGGTTATGTTCTGGGTAACACTCCACACACCTGTCCATACAGCCATGCTTGGACAGAGCGGGAAGAGCAGCAAGACAAACCCCACTGGGGTACAGAACAGAACCATTATATGCATACATAATTACAATTCACAATTACATGAGTTATTATTTAAACGAAACGTGATAGAGACTGCTTCCAATAAAGTGACTGTAAAGAAAGGACAAAGTTAGATCAGATTACAGGTTCAGGTGGTGGAGTTGGAGGAGGGAGTTAATTGCAAGCAGCAATAGAATGTAAGAGACACTGAAGAATATTATTTTAAATAGACCACATGTGATAGGGGTCAACAGTGGATTGGTACACGTCAGGAACATAGCTTACTGTCGGCTGATGCAAGCATGACATGGCCTGATTGAACTGACGCGATGCTGAATTATTGACCATCAGTTTCAGTGGTGCAGAAGATAAATAGTGTGTCATGCATATTTTGACAGGACAGACCCAGGTTCAAATCTGCCTTTTGGCGAACTGCTTTCTCCCTTTTCAAATCACATCAGAAAAGCATATAATTTTAATGAAAATTAAGTGAATAGTCAAAAAGTTGAAAATAAAGTATTGGGCAGGGTAAGGGTATAAAGTGTAGGGAGGGATTTATTGTCCCAATAAGGTGGCATCCATTTAATCATTTGAATTTTACACTTTACACTTACACTGTTTTATACTACAATACTGAGGTGCAGATGATTGCCACTATTTTCATAGCGGTATTATAAATGGCAGAAAATCCTACTATTTTAACATCTATAGCTATTTGCACTTTGTGTAAATAGCATATCTCTAAAAAAATGCTGCTATTTGCACTTAGTGTAAATAGCTGCTGCCTTTTTTGATTACTGCCAGACTAATGCCGGCATTGCAATGTTGCCAAATTTTGCTATTAAAAATAAAAAAACCTATAGGCTAAATAAATAAAATAAACCCGAAATTATTTCAAATATTTTGGAAATTGAATAAGATAAAGTTATCGCTGACCCTAAACCGCAACTTCCTACTTTATTAAGTGTCAAATTAAGTGGAAAAAGTAGTCGCTTATAATAGCTGGATCTGTCAACACGGAGGCTGCGTCTCGCTAATAACTCTCTGAAGACTCGTTCACTTCAGCAGAGTCTCGCAGCAATCATTTTCAACGGATGCTAAACATTCTGAATTATACATGGAGACATTCATATGGGGAGTTTAGAAGCAAATTAGTCAATCGGAGAACAAATTTTATTTTTGAAAATACATTTTTTTACAGAGGTCCGGACCTCGTGACCTCATAGATGGCTATGGGCCTGGTCATCATCTCAGTTCAGTTTGAATAGTATCTGTGCAATAATTTGCAATCAAGTCAATGATATCACTATAAATGCAGTGACACCAACTAAGCAAGCCAGAGAAGAGAGCAGCAAGGAACCAAAACACCATCTGTGACAGAATGGAGAAAAAACCTTGGGAGAAACCAGGCTCAGTTGGGGGGCCAGTTCTCCTCTGACCAGACGAAACCAGTAGTTCAATTCCAGGCTGCAGCAAAGTCAGAATGTGCAGAAGAATCATCTGTTTCCTGTGGTTTTTCCTGATGGTCATCTGAGACAAGGTCTTTACAGGGGATCTGTATCTGGGGCTCTAGTTGTCCTGGTCTCTGCTGTCTTTCAGGGCAGTAGAGGTCCTTTCTAGGTGCTGATCCTCCATCTGGTCTGGATACGTACTGGATCCGGGCGACTGCAGTGACCCTCTGATCTGGATATAGACTGGATCTGGTGGCTACGGTAACCTCGGAATAAGAGAGAAACAGACTAATATTAGCGTAGATGCCATTCTTCTAATGATGTAGCAAGTACATTGGGTGTTATGCGAAGTGTACCTGGTTCCAGTTTACCTAATCAATGCAGCCTAAAAATCCTTTAACAGATTTGGGTATTAGAAGCATATTAGTGTATTATATGTAAGCCAGGTTAAAGAGATGGGTCTTTAATCTAGATTTAAACTGCAAGAGTGTGTCCCGAACAATGTTAGGTAGGTCATTCCAGAGTTTAGGCGCCAAATAGGGAAAGGATCTGCCGCCCGTAGTTGATTTTGATATTCTAGGTATTATCAAATTGCCTGAGTTTTGAGAACGCAGCAGACATGGAGGATTATAATGTAACAGGAGCTCACTCAAATACTGAGGTGTTAAACCATTCAGGGCTTTATAAGTAATAAGCAAGATTTTAAAATTAGGGCCGGGACTCGATTAAAAAAAATAATCTAATTAATTAGAGGCTTTGTAATTAATTAATCGAAATTAATCGCAGAACAGTGAGAAGTAATTTTTTTTTCACATGGATTTATAGTATACCATTGAATAATGACTGAATACATAAGCTAAAGCAACAAAATATTGTTTATTTTTGTTCAACCAAGTCTAGCAGACCAGTGCAATTTTTGCCATGAAGTGTAGCAATAGCATATTTAGAAACAATTTAGAAATAGTACATTTCAGAAATTCAGGAAGCTTATAGGTGCTGGAAACCTTCTGTAAAGTGTTTTTTAAGTAAAACACAATACTGTCAATTACATTCAGAACATTGGAAACACTGACTATTAGAAAACATCTCTCTGTTGCTTCAGAGGCCATAACATACTAAGTCCAACTCTCAACTACCTTGGCCAAAGCAATAAAGATTCCAACATAAACTGTTGCACCAACAAAATAATACATAGTTCAAAATAAAGTGTAAAGTCCACGCTAGCTGCTATATGTTTTGCGTTGAGGTGATACTTGAGACTCGATGATGCGATGATATCATAGACAGTAAAAGAAATGGACACAGCGACCCCATTGGAACTCAATTGAGACAAGTGAAGCCCATTTTTAGCGTTTTTTAGCACTTCCGTTTTCTGACACGCAGACTCAAACGAAGATTGACGACGTCAGCAACCTGTCTGACAGATGTAATCTTCTAGTAGCTGTGCGTGCAAACTGCCATTGTTAATCTTGCAGAGACGGCGAGCTTGAGCGGGGAGTTCTTTGACGTGAGTGAGCAGGAGTAAGTATTCTGATTAATTATTTTGTATAGTATTTTAAAATGTAACGCCAGTACGCCATATTAAGTTAATTACCTGCGAGCTTCTCCTCCTGTCTGTACGGTAATGCAGAGTGGTTATGACGCAATCATTAGCCTATTTTTACAAAAACTGTTTCTACGGGGCCATAATGTAACATAGAAGGTAATGGAGCCCTTTATACATTGTCATGTATCTTTAAAAATAAATAATGGACAAACGGAGTCTTTAAATGCCTCAGATGTAAAGTTATTCGCTGTCAAAGTGACGCCAAAATGAATGGGAGTCAATGGGAATGCTAACGCAAGTGAAGTTTTGCTAAAAGATGGCAGCGCGCGGCCGACTTCAACTTCCGGTCGACTTCCTTGCCGCCTGGATGATATGCGAACGCTAGTTGGTGCTCCAGTATAATCGGTCCGCCGAAACTCATCCAGTGAGAAACGTTCCGCGGTGGAAAAATAAGTTATTAAAAATGCGGGAATTTTTTTTCTGTAATTAATTAATCTTAGTTAACGTGTTATTTTTTGTGTAATTAATTAATCTCAATTAACGCGTTAAAGTCCCGGCCCTATTTAAAATCTATACAGGGAGCCAGTGCAGCATTGACAGGACCGGGTTAATATGGTCATACTTCCAGGGCTGGGGAGTACCGAAATACATTTAACGGTGTTGCATATTTAAAATACAAAATGAGTAACTGTATTTCGTTATAATTACATTTTTAAATAAGGGGTAATCAGATTAGAGTTACATCTGAAAAGTATTTTAGATTACCAGTGATTTACTTTTAGTTTGATGTCATTTATTAATTTAATATGTAAGTAAACAGTTTGGGGGTTTCAACCAATACTCGACTGATTTTCCGTTGAAACAAACAAACTGCATGCAGCAGCTGTTCATTTAATAACTAATGAGCGATACATGCTCATAACGACACAAGCATTCTCCTAGAACTCACACTTTGCATTCAGTTAACTGATCCATACGAACCATGCATGAAATAAAAGTTTATAAAGTCAAACGATAGTTTTAAGTGCTTTACAGATGAACTTGAAGTATTTATTCATTCGAAATGCTCAATAACACATAATCTTTGGCTCGGTAATGTAAGTTCACGATCGATTCGTGAACAGATGATTCTTTTGAGTCAGTCTTTTAAAATAATAATTTCTTATTATAAATTTAACAAAACCAGTGTGGGGAACCAACTGAGGTGCAGGGCTCGCAAAATCGCTAGCCTGATGTTCCGGGGCTGTTGTGTTTTCCAGTCTGGCTTTTTCGAAAAAGTGCGTCTTCGTGTTTACAGTGGCTGGCATCCACCAATCCTACAATGCGTCGCTGCTGCAAACAGGTTAGGCTGCGCTTCAGTCAAAATTCATTAATTAAAAAAAAAAAGTAGTGGACAATGCACCATATGGTAATGGTAACGGAGTTAATTTATTTATTTAAAAAGCAATGCGTTACAGTATTAGTTACTGTCAAAAGTAACTGCGTTACAGTAACGCGTTACTAATAATGTGTTACTGCCCAACACTGAACAACACTCTTACAAAAAGGGTTCATTCGGGTTCTATATAGAATCATAGGGTTCTTTACTCTATATTATATATTTATGCTAAAAAGGTTATATTATGACGAGAAAGAAACCCTTTGGCACAAAGGTTCTTTAGGCTATTATTCATTCATATATTGCATTATTCTGCAACATTTTGTATTTGTAATTAAATTATTGTTTGTAGTAGCTTAATATCACATTTTAATCATGCTGATTTTTGGAGAAAAACTGAAATGGCACTCTTCGTGTGATATTGATTAACTACATAAAATGATATAAATATATACATTTTCTAACCCCCATATCTTGAATTTTGTGATCTTTCACATGCATTCATAAATGCATTTGAATACACCGAATAATGCAGTAAAAGAACGCACTCAAAATGCAAACGCGCCACGCGCACTAGTATGACTTCATCATGTAACTTTACATTAGCGTAGATGCGTGCACTTTTTAGGCACGATTTGTTTAGTTTTTGAATATACTTGATACTGTTAAAAGGCACATCATTACAACAAAAAATACGAGTTCACATAATCACACCTAAACATGTGTGGAAAACCTAATTAGAACTAGCTAGCTACTAAATTAGTTAAAAATGGCTATCGATATACAGCTATGATATATCGATAGCCTAACCTAAAACCTAAAACTGACTCAAATGATTCGCGAACCTGCTCCGAACTCCTGAACTGACTCAAATGATTCGCGAACCTGCTCCGAACTCCGAACTGACTCAAATGATTCGCGAACCCGCTACGAACTCCCGAACTGATTCAAATGATTCGCGATCCCGCTCCGAACTCCCGAACTGGCTCAAATGATTCGCAAACCCGCTACAAACTCCCGAACTGACTCAAATGATTCGCGATCCCCAAACTGATGCAAATTATTCGCAAACCCGTTCCGAACTCCCAAACATATATATATACATATATATATATATATATAAATATATATATATATATACATATATATATATATATATATATATATATATATATATATATATATATATATATATATAAATATAAATATATATATATATATATATATATATATATATAAATGCTGTTTAAAAATTAAATCTATGTTATCATGCTAAGGAGCTGACTGAAATCCGGCGACTCTAGAGACAGACTGCATGTTTTCAACAATGTTTCACCTGTATGAGAAAAACATACAGAGAATCACATTCCACATAATAATATTCATTAAAACTATAGGTTAACACGTAGGAGCTTGCTGAATGAATCTGCGAATAGGCTACAGTTTACAAATCTATGGGAACGGATTGCGAAAGTGTGCGCGCCGATTATGAATTTGAATATTACAGATTCAAAAACCAAGGGTATGGTTTACAAAATCTGAGCGCAGGGATTGGAAATTTGTGGGCTAAGATATGACATTCGAACCAAAAGGACACAGCTTACATACATTTGACTAAAATGTTTTTGTCTTTATGCTCAACTAAAGTGAAATAATGAGCATATTTCCACTCTGAGAAACTCGTGTTGCTCTCACCTTGACTTGCCATGACTGCCGCACAATACTTGAATAAACAGAAACGCCCACAGTGCGTCTTCGTATTTACAGTGGTTAGCATCCACCAATCCTACAATGCATCACTGCTGCAAACAGGTTATGCTGCACTTCAGTCAAAATTAAATAATAAAAAAAATAAAATAACGGACAATGCACCATATGGTAACGGTAACGGAGTTAATTTATTTAAAAAGTAATGCGTTACAGTATTAGTTACTGTCAAAAGTAAGGCTGTTACAGTAACGCGTTACTAATATATGTATTTAGCATCTTTTTTGGAAAGTAATTCAAATTTAAAATAGAGCAGACAATTGTTTCGTTTAAATTTATATATTTCTTTTAGTTGTATGATTTTTTTTAATTTCACTTAGGATTTGTTATAAAATTTCAAATTATTTTTATTTTCTAACATTTCAATTTCACAAAGAAATATGCAGCATTTTGTCTTTTGTCTAATAATAAAAGGACACATTTTCATTTATGTTTTTCATTGTAAAACATAAATAAATATAAATAAATTGTAAGAATATTGCATGGTGTAATCTGTATTATGGATTTTATCGTTACATCCAGATGTGCTTCTAGTTTCTGCCTATCATGCTGATTTTTCCACAATAAAGTTCATCCGGTTCATCATTTTTTATTATTATTATTATGTTGGCCTAGTATATTCATTTTGGGCTACCAAAATCTGAAGACGGCAATGTATTCTATTATGCATTAAGGTTTTCCTCCCAAGGAAAACGTTTAAATATTGAAAACCATATTTAACATTTCTGATTCTACAGCAGTGTGAAAGTATCCTGATTAAGTGATTGAGGATCAACAGCTTTAGAAAATCACTGACAGACAAACAAAAACCAGGAGAAAAGTCATTAGAAAAAATGACTTTAAATTTCATAACAGCAAACATCTTGGAAACATTAAAACTGTGAAGGTCACATATATAGAATTGGGTGTATAATAGAACAAAATAAAATTTTACTTAACCAAATTTTACAGAGACAAGTAACAGAGTAACAGTAGATGTAACAGTTTCTGTTCTTTCGTCTTCTGAGGGATCAGGATGTAGAAACACAGACGTCTTCAGATTCCCAGAGTCTCTTTGGTCACCTGACATCCGAGCAGGACATTACCCGCACACACACACTGAGACAGATCACCCACTGAAACACACACACACACAGATCATCAGCGTGAGTCAAAGAACTGAAGATATCTGCTCATACGTCTCTTGATGAACGCTGACTGAATGAATGTGGTCTGGAATGGAGATCTCACCTTTCTGAGAGCCGATCCATGACGCTGCCTTCATGGCCACAAACTGCCACTCCACCTGCTGCTCTATTTTACAGCCGTATAACCAGATCAGAGCCAGGAGAGTGGCCCATACTGACCCATCCACCTGTGTACAGACCATCATCCACTGCATCACTTACTGGACACTGCACACAGTCAGCACTGTCTTATTATGACATCATCACATCTCTCACCTGTGCTGGCTTCTGATTGGTCAGCTCATCCTCCGTCTTCCCAAACACATCGGCCAGTGTGGCGTCCAGATCCCAGCAGCCGGACACTTTCTGGAGAAAAACCAGCTGCAGTAACAGGTCCTTCTGGGATTCAGGAGCAGCTAAACACCCATACATAATAGTAACATACAATATGCTTAGTATAGAAAAGTACTGAAAACCATTTCACCTCGCAACTAGAAGAATACGCTGATGCAAGTATGTGACAGGGCTTTTGATGTGTGTGTCTTGTTGCGTAGGCTTATTTACCCTCCGCCAGTGCATCAAAACCGTCATCATAAATGTCAATGTCATCATAAACATCATCATTAGACTCTGCTTCAAAAAAAGAAAAAACATTTAAAAATGCACCTTCAGATGTTAACACCAAAAAGAAAAGAATTGCAAATAAGCAAACGTGACTGTTTTTCTTACGTTTAAAACAAGCAAAGCCTCTCCGAATTCCTAAAGGAAAACAACATGAAACACAAATCATACATACACATACACAACATGGATTGCAATTAATCTCATATTTTTTCTAAATTGATCAAATGAATGCAGTCAGACCATTTTTTAGGGACAGATCTAAATAAGTCAATGTTTTTATGCAGTAATGTGCATTTAAACCTCAACACTGTAGCAGCAACATGTTTAAATAATTAATTTTATGATGAATTTTCAGAATTTCAATGATTTTTGAAAGCAACGTTTGACTTTATGCATTACAGCCCTTCACGTATTAATGCGGTCTCAAAATTCTGGTCAGTTGATAATACCTAAAATATCAAAATTAACTGTGGACGTTAGATCTTTTTCTTATTTCTTGCCCAAGCTCTGGAACAGTCTTTTAAGCATTTTTCACTTCCAATCCAAATAATACAAATGATATAGTTGATGAACGGAACTGAATCAACAATTAACTGACACTGTTTTAAAGTTCCTTTACAGCAAAATTGATCTGTTTGCATCACTGAATCAGTGTTTTCCTGTTTGTCCCTGTAAAGCTTCTTTGAAACAACCTGTATTTTATGGAGCGCTATATGAAATAAAGATGACTTGACACACAATGTTTGACTATGACACGCGTGAACAAAGAACAGATCCCACATGAATCTGGTTAAAATGAAGTTGTACATTACAATGTCAATGCCCTTCAGTGTGCGTGTGTTTCATTGCGTGTGCTCATTTACCCATCTGCGGGACACCATAACACATGTCATCATATTCTTCAGAATCTGCAAAACATTCAGAAAATTCAGATTACAAGAATTAACAAAAGTGAACAAATGCTGATAATAAATAAGCAAACAAGAAACGCTTTGGAACATGACTGTGTTTTTCTTACTCGCAGAACCTCAAAAGAACTGTAAGCATACAGGCAACATGTCAATTATTCTCCTCATTTTTAACACATTAACTCAGAGGTTTCTAACCACCGGGTTTGTGTTCAAAGAAAAATGTGTTTAGGATAAGACACTCTAATATTTATAGTGTGTTAATGATTGTTCTAAACAACTGCATTAACATTTTGAGATCAGGGCCATGCACTTTAAAATTTTGTATTTTAAAGGGATACTCCACTCTAAAATGAAAATGTTGTCATTTAATCACTTACCCCCATGTCGTTCCAAACACTTAAAAGCTCTGTTCTTCTTAAAGAACACGGTTTAAGATATTTTGGATGAAAACCCGGAGGCTTGAGACTCTCCAGTTGAGTGCCAAGTAAATAACAGTGTCAAGGTGCAGAAAAGGTATTGAAGTCGTCAGGATACTACATCTGCCATCAGACGTGCAATCTGGGTTATATGAAGCGATAGGGACACTTTTTGTAAGTGAATAAACAAAAATAGCGACTTTATTCAATAATTATTTTGTCAACAGTTGCTCTGTGTCTCTCCATATCACCGTATGCTGCGCATTGCCCACAAAAGTGTTCCCGTCACATCTTGAAACCCAGATTGCACGTCTAAAAGCATATAGAGTATTCTGATGACGACTTTTTCATAGCCTTGCCCGATTTTATTACTCTTTAATGTGATATGTTGTTTGAATGATATTCTTGTATTTCTTTAAAAAAAAGCTGGTCTGACTATGAAGTATTGTGCATACATAATCAGCATGGCTTGAGCGCTACTGATTAAATCATGAAGTATGTGTCAGAATAACATTTTTCTTCATCTACCCGTGCTATAGGCATTGCCATTCACACAGGTTACAGCAGAAGTTATTCTGCTTTTCGAACTTGGAACTGTCAAAAATGTCTATTGTGTATATTTATTTACCTGCTGACAGAAACTCAACTTCTTCATCAAGTTCACCATAAACATCATCATCACATCCTGCAGCAAAAAAAATAAATAAAATAAATGCACATTCAGATTTTAAGAATCTGAACATTTTTCACTACTAATCCAAATAATAAAAATTATACAGTTGATGAACGGAACTAAATCAACATTGAACTGACTTTGAACATTGAACAAAGGCACTGTTTTAAAGCTCCTTTACAGCAAAATTGATCTGTTTGCATCACTGAATCAGTGTTTTCCTGTTTGTCCCTGTAAAGCTTCTTTGAAACAACCTGTATTTTATGAAGCGCTATATAAAATAAAGGTGATTCGACTTGACACACAATGTTTGACTATGACACGCATGAACAAAGAACAGATCCCACATGAATCTGGTTAAAATGAAGTTGTACATCACAATGTCAATGCCCTTCAGTGTGCATGTGTTTCATTGCGTGTGCTCATTTACCCATCTGCGGGACACCATAACACATGTCATCAAATTCATCAGAATCTGCAAAACATTCAGAATATTCAGATTACTCTAAATTCCTAAAGAAAAAAACCCCACAAACAATTCATACACAGATTCCATGTTGAGTGCAATGTATCTAATATTTTAACAAGATTTAACAAAATGCAGTAAGATATTTTTTTAAGCACAGAAAACTTAATGTCAGTGTGCATATACAGTAATGTGCATTTAAACCACCACTTTTGTAGCAGCAACAGTTTAAAATAATTGACAGATTTTCTGCCTTGATCTGAATTTTGAATGCAAATTACACATTTTTTAAAAGAAGCATACTTTTTTACAATTATAATTATTTGTTAATAAATTCAAATTGTTACACCCCTGGACTCATTTAGTGTGTTTTTGCCCCTGTGACCCAGTTTCTGTCTCCCGTGTTTGATTAGTTCCCAGGTGTGTCTATTTTATTCCCCATGTGTTCCATGTCCCTGTTAATTTAGTCATTCCAACCACCTGTGTTTCCCCAATTATCCCATGTACTTAAGCCTTGTCCTTTCAGTTCTGTTTTGTGGGGTCTGTCTACTTACGTGTGTCTTCCTCTGCGTTCCATGTTGGGTATAATAAAGCCTTATTTCATTTCTTCTCCGGCTCTGTGTTCCTTCCGGCAGCATAACGTAACAGAAGACCCGACCTAAAAAGTTTAAAATTGCATGTTTTCCCTCCATTTTGTTTTCCATTTTTTTCCCAGTCTTTTCTTTCCGAACTGTGTTGATGGATCCCCTCCTTCGCCCCGAATTCCTCCTGCTGGAGCAGGAAGGACGTTCTCTTGAGGACCATACCAGACTGTTTCTTCTGCTTGCGAATGCCACCAGCTACCCGGACTACGTGCTCTGCACCTTCTATAACGCCAGCCTGTACTCCAAGTGCAGAGCGTTTGTCGTCCGAAGATGGTCCTCAGGAGGAATTCGCCGGATTCGTGGAGTGGACTCTGGTGAGAAATGGGTCCACTCCTGACCTAGAGACCAGCCAGCCACCATCAAGCCACATGGAGCCAGAGCCCACCGTGCAGCCCACGGCCCCCTCCTGGGAGTCTGTCCTCCACCAGAACTTCCCAAGTTCCCACACACGTCTCCCTCTGTTTCTACGGTGCGAGGACGTACCTACCGGGAGGGGGGAGTAATGTTACACCCCTGGACTCATTTAGTGTGTTTTTGCCCCTGTGACCTGGTTTCTGTCTCCCGTGTTTGATTAGTTCCCAGGTGTGTCTATTTTATTCCCCATGTGTTCCATGTCCCTGTTAATTTAGTCATTCCATCCACCTGTGTTTCCCCAATTATCCCATGTAGCCTTGTCCTTTCAGTTCAGTTTTGTGGGGTTCAGTTCAGTTTTCGTTTATTCTCCGGCTCCGTGTTCCTTCCGGCAGCGTAATGTAACACAAATATCAATCTATTAGGTAATGCATTATATGTGAATTCTCACCTTCTTGAAAAACTGGTTTGAAAAAAAATCTAATTTAAAATGCTTAATTAAAATATAAATAAATTACAGAGACCTGGACAAATACTTACCTGTCAAAACTATGTCAGCACAGTGTAACTGAACTGACAGGTGCATGATTCACAAAGAAGAATCAGCTCATAAGAGTTACCCATTCTGGAATTGGACTAGATTGTAATAAATTCAGACATGCAGACTTTGGCTATTCTGTGGGGTCTCACAGATTTTCAGTGTCTTACAACATGAGTGCTGTGGTTTTACGATGTTATATTAAGTCAAAGTGGTGGTTGATCAGCTTTTTTTAAAGGCTTGATTGTATTTATGGGGTGCAGATGCATGCTCCAGGTCATGTGCTTAGGGCATGTGCTGAGTAGCTTGCAGGGGTCTTCACAGATACATTCAACCTGTCCCTCACCCAAGCAACTTTGCCAATATGTTTTAAGTCCACATCCATTGTGCCAGTGCCGAAACACTCCTCCCCAATGTGCTTAAATGACTACCACCCCATACCACTCACACAAAGACTGCCTCCCACCCACACTGGACCCACACCAATTTGCCTATCCTGGAATAGGAGCACAGAGAATGCAGTATGCACAGTGCTGCACTCACACACCTGGACAATAACAACACGTATGTTAAGATGTTGTTTGTTGACTTCAGTACAGCATTTAACACCATCATTCCCTCCAAGCTGACCACAAAACTTGGAGACCTGGACATTAACACCTCCCTCTGCAACTGGATAATGGACTTTCTGACCAACACACCCCAACATGTTCGGACAGGCCACACCTGCTCCACCACCATCACACTTAACACTGGCGTACCACAGGGCTGTGAGCTGAGCCCATTCCTTTACTCCCTTTAAGTTTGCAGTTAACACCACGGTGATTGGCCTCATCAGTGACAATGATGAGACTGCCTATAGGAAGAAGGTACGGCACCTGTCCACATGGTGTTATACAATAACCTGCTCCTTAACACCAGCAATACAAAGGAGCTCATTGTGGACTTCAGGAAGAAGAAAGGAAGCCCATCCACATTAACCGGGTTGGTTGTTGAACGTGTCTCCAGCTTCAAGTTCCTGGGAACCACCATCTCGGAGGACCTGTCCTGGACTACAAACACCTCCAGCCTGGTCTAGAAGGCTCACCATCGCCTCTTCTTCCTCAGGAGTCAGGACACTGAAGAAGAACCAGCTGTCTTCATCCATCGTGGTGAACTTCTACCGGTGTGCGATCGAGAGCATCCTGACCAATTGCATCACAGTCTGGTATGGGAACTGCTCAGTGGCTGACCACAAAACACTGCAGAGGGTGTTGAAAACTGCCCAACGCATCACAGGGACACCGATTCCTTGCTTTTTAGGACATCCATAGGAAAATCTGTCTACGTCAAGCTCGCAGCATTCTCAAGGACCCCTCCTCACCCTGAACACAAGATTCATCTCTCCTTGA